>NW_027248350.1:3565773-3679763 GCF_041260155.1 Ptychodera flava
GGGCTTGCAGTCATTGCCACAATGGACGGTGTTCTAGTAAGAAGTTCGGGCGACCGTGGCAGCAATTGCTTACAGGACGAACTGATGGAAATGAGTACATTTGTAGTTTAATTAAATCAAAATGTACTCATTTCCATCTGGAGAGATGAAAACGTCATCCGTATGATGAACGTTCCAGGCATGGACATAACAATCTATTTTTTCCGTCCATGGTCGAGAGATAGGCAAGTTTATGAGGTCATCGCTGCCAGGGCCAGGGAGAAGGAATTCGAGAGAACCGCGGAGCAATGTCACAACAAAATCAACACTGTAAAAATAGTGGACGCTCGACGTGTCTTTACGCGATCAAAATGTACATGTCGGTGTTCAAATTTGAACTGCTAGTGTTCATATTGTTAAAACTAGTGTTCATATTATTAACAATAATGTTCTAAACCTGAACACGATGTGTTAACAACCATCTCCTTCATGTGTTAAAAGACTCAGCATCACAGAAATTAACAATAATGTGAAACAATTAACAATCTTTCGTGTTTTTTACTTTACAATGGCTATATTAAATTTACTACTGCGTCGCTGTCCGGCAAACGTACACGGATTTGGTGTAACGGATTTCTCACTAAGTGAAAAATATTTCCGGTCTACAATTGCTGAAAGCATGTTTTTTCTAAAAGGGAAGTATACAAAATAATTTTACACGTTTATTATGGGTTGAAATTTTCAAAATTGGAAAGAAATCAGAAAACCACCATGAACGTTTTAATTTTAACATCGGCGTTCAAGAGGCTTTCTACTTCTAAACACTTGGTGTTCAAGTTTGGTGCCTTTCCTATCCCATGATGCATCAAAAAGGAAGTTGCGACATTTTTCTTGTAAGCGCACCCTGAAGTCGTGATCGTGCGGAAGCAAGACCGGGAAGAGTACGTTTCCTCTCCAAAACAGTAAAAGGTATTAGATTTTGAAGCATCTGTATTATTATCCTTTGAAATTGATTTTATTGTACCTTGAATTAGCTTAACTACGTGAAGAAACCTTTTTTCTTTCAGTGGCTGGTATACCAACAACAAGCTGTGAATACGCAGTGGTACTTTTGGCCATAGCATATCGATCGATCTCACTCGAGTCAAGGGTCAACGAACACAACTATAGCGATTAAGTAATGTTTAAAGCTTATCACTTCGCTCAATGATATTGCCTATTGTATGAAGGATCGGATAGGATGCGAGCATCGTTGCGGCATATCATGAGCAAAGTAGCCTTTTAACACAATGTACAGGGGAGGGAGGGTGGGATAAAAAAACAAACCAAAAACAAACCAAAAACAAAAACAACAACAAAAACAAAAATAAAACAAACAAACCATACTCTCCTTTCCGCTACCGTCATGACTTACAAATGGTTCCTTAACAGTGTATCTCCTAGCTCCCTGCGTTCTCTGCCCTGGCTATGTGAGGAATGACACCTTGTGTTCCCTGGGGACTACTTTATACTTTGTTGTATTCATGAATATTTATGAGTTCACACCTGGCGGAATATTTTCGCTATGTGCTTAGGCTTTGAATAAAGTAATATTTAAAGCCTAATCACTTCGCTCAATGATATTGCCTATTGTATGAAGGATTGGATAGGATGCGAGCATCGTTGCTTCACACCAAACACAACGTATTCCTTTACTGAAACCTAGTCTACCATAAACTCTCAACCTCCCAATCCTAATTCTCCCATTCCTCAATTCTCCCCATCCTCACATCGATATAAAATAAAGGACATTGAAAAATCATTTCACAAAAACTTCCCAGCCATTATACTATACCCTGACTTATATAACCTCCGGTATCAATCTGTCATAGATAGCGGATGCAATGAACTTGCCGAATTATTTGCATGACAAATTCTTCAGACGTGTCACAGGAGCTGGCGATGGGTAGTCGTCACTGTAGTCGTAACAATCCCCTTTAAAGATGCCTTTGCACGGAGTTCCGTACTCCGATACTTTTACCCCTTCGGAGAGCCAAAGTTAAAATGGATTACCTGGCAGATTTTCAGTCAACAAATGCTAAGCTGCAAATGATTATGTACTTCTCCTGATATGAATACATTTAGGTTTCTGAAGGTCAAGTCGTCACGGGAGACTTACTCCTTCCTGCCAAAACTGCTTCTATGTAGAAACACGCGTGTCCGATCCCCGTCTGGGGGCGCCCTCTGGCTTACCCAGGTAAAGGTTATTCGACGCTAAACACTGATCAACTGTATAATACATCTTTCAGTTTTGGAATGCCAAACTGGGCAAAAAAACCTTGTAAAATTTACAGAGGGCGCCCCCAGACAGGATCCTGCAAACGGCAGGCGGCCGTAAGGCCAGGGCTTTTAGTATTCGCCCCCCTGTCTAAGGGAACCACTACTGAGAAACGACAATCTATTTTGCATTTTACACTTTAATGATCTTCTGCAAACTTAAACCACAACAAAATTCCCTCAGGAATTGACACAACAGATAAAGCACTTCAACTCTGTCGCTGAGATGTACTAACTGACTTCTCCAACTCGTCGAACTTTTTTTTTCTTTTCTGTAACTCCGACAGTTGGAGCCGCATCTACAAGCACATACACAGAAAGGCAGTTTCACAATAGCACACCTCAAATGTCTACAAGTTTCCTCTCCGAAAACTGCAACGGTGGGCATCACATACATCACCTTACTATAAGCTTACATTCAATCCCTCACAGGGAGAAATCCGTCACCATTTAGCCGTGGCCGTGACCACAGTTACTACATCTCCCATACTCTCGCAGGGAAGATAGGGTGGGCATCGCATGCAGCCACCTTACTGTACATTCCGTCCCTCACAAGGGACTACATCATTCCCTAGCAGGGAAGGCAGGGTGGGCATAGCATGCAGCCACCTTACTGTACATTCCGTCCCTCATAGGGACTACATCATCCCCTCGCAGGGAAGACAGGGTGGGCATCGCATGCAGCCAACTAACTGTACATTCCGTCCCTCACAAGGGACTACATCATTCCCTCCTAGGGAAGACAGGGTGGGAATTGAATGCAGCCATCTTACTGTACATTCCGTCCCTCACAAGGGACTACATCATTCCCTCGCAGGAAGACAGGGTGGGCATCGCATGCAGCCACCTTACTGTACATTCCGTCCCTCACAAGGGACTACATCATTCCCTCGCAGGGAAGAGAGGGTGGGCATCGCATGCAGCCACCTTACTGTACATTCAGTCCCTCACAGGACTACATCATTCCCTCGCAGGAAGACAGGGTGGGCATCGAATGCAGCCACCTTACTGTACATTCCGTCCCTCACAAGGGACTACATCATTCCCTCGCAGGGAAGACAGGGTGGGCATCGCATGCAGCCAACTTACTGTACATTCCGTCCCTCACAAGGGACTACATCATTCCCTCGCAGGGAAGACAGGGTGGGCATCGCATGCAGCCACCTTACTATACATTCCGTCCCTCACAAGGGACTACATCGTTCCCTCGCAGGGAAGACAGGGTGGGCATCGCATGCAGCCACCAAATATACATTCCATCCTTACGGGGAAAAGAAAAATTGTAGGCGGTGTAAGAAACTGTGCAAGAAACTCTTAGACTTCATTTATTAACTCGTAATTATATGCTCGTAATTATACCTAAACGCTTTCCTTACCGCAGGTTGGAACATCTCCACTAATGTTGGTGGACGCCATACTGGCAAACGCATGTGGCACAGTAAGGGGAGCTGAGTGCCCGGCACAGGTGGCCATGAACGTAGCTACTGCCAGAACTGGTCGTTGGGTCTGGATTTCTTCATGCGCTGAAATGCCTGGGCAGTCGCCGAGGTTGCACTGTTGGTATGAAGGGTGGAAGCTGAAACCATCCTGAGCTCGTTGTCGTTGGCGCCCTGGCTGTGTGAGGAATGACACCTTGTGTTCCCTAGGGACTACTTTATACTTTGTTGTAATCATGAATATTTATGAGTTCACACCTGGCGGAATATTTTTGCTATGTGCTTAGGCTTTGAATATTCCTTAACCTGAGCGCGATCGATACGCATTGCGTAATTACCGCTAACACATGTCTTTTAGTAGACACAATGGCATGTAAAACATCAGTTAAACATCGCAGAGTATACAATGTATTGTTTCAGCATATGAGAGTTTGGCTTTTTTATTTTAATCAGTTGATGACAAGAAGCAGCAAATATTATAGATTACCGGGAGACGCGCTGACCATTAACGTTTATTTGTGGGCAAGGGCGAAAGGAAAGCCAAAAATTAACGGACGAGGCTTGCCGAGCCCATTAATTTGGCTTTCCTCGAGCCCGCGCCCACAAATAAACATTAATGGTCAGAGCGGAGTCTGTTATTTCCATTATATTGTCAGAGAACCTAAGACAACCGTCAAAATTTCAGAAAATTTCAGGAGCCCCAGAAACTGAGCAATACGCGACGCACTGTCAAGCGCTTTAAAAATTGGCAAATCCGGAGATATTTTCAGAGAAAGTATCTCAACTTGACCTAAAAGTGCTCCATTTTATATTTTGATTGATTATGATTTACGTTTGAGCTGTAAAGTTACGATACTTTGAGTTGTTAATCTTATTATTCATATTCACGGGCATGTAAACAAACCAATACTGTGTACTTGTGGTCAGTCACGTGGTTCAGCTCGACCAATCGAAATGCGACGGGCAGGGCATCGTAATATAATTTGTAACAGTATTGAAGAGAGGCACTGTGTATGAAAGTCTTCCATTTCCTTAACCTAATGAGCCCTTGTCTTTCATTTAAAGTCTCATGTCGCCATTACCTATTGTTGCATTATTTTTCAGTTAAAAGGTGAATTAACTGAAAATCGAAGAGTTGTTACAGAAGCTGGTGGTAGAGATAATGAAGATGAGATTACAGGTAGCTGACTGGAAACAAGCTTGAGAGCCTCCGTTCATCTACAATGTAGAGTTAAACTTCCAGGGTCAGTAACTGAATTTTGATAAGTTTCTGTGTTTTTGTTCTGAATTAATCTAAGCTTTGGTAGCATGCTGTGATCAACTAAATGTTGCCGGAGAATAAGCTTTCACAGATGTATAGTCTCCCTTATCAGATTCAAGGTTGGAATGAAAAATTAAAGCTGAAGCGACAGAAAATTCAGAGTAAAAATGTCCAATCTGAATTACTAAATTTTCTGAAATTTTCACTCTGAATTTTCTGTCACTTTCTGCTTCAATTTTTGCATTCCCCCTTGTATCCGATGAAGGAGACTTCACGTCTTTGAAAGCTTATACCCCTGTAACATTTAGTTGATCATAGCCTGCTACCAAACCTAAGATTATTTTGTATTGTAGCTCAACACGTCTCTTGTACTAAGCAACTGTTTTTTAGCTTTGCTGTCAGCTAAATAGGTGGATGTGTAGCATTGTCTTTAAATTTGTACATCCAAAGTTGTTTCTTCAAAACAGCCTGTACGAATCCTTTAATATTTGGATTACAGGTCCACAAGGATTAACCTAATCACATATGTTCAAATTATGATGTATTTTTGAGGCTATTTCTGAGACTATTTTTTGGCAAAAATCTTTTTCTCTTTTACTGACGTCTTTAATATTTGGTAAAAATGTCCCTAAGAAAGACCTTAGTCAAATTTTTGCTAGTTGTGATGAAATGTTCAATTTTTTATATTTCATGGCAATTTTTGTTATTTTTGGTCAAAAAAATCTTTAAAAATCTTCAAAACTGCTAATTGAACGGCTTTGATATTTGGGACATAGACCTTTACAACTTAGTATTTTTAAGACATTAAAGACATTTCAGATGTTTTTAAGACATTAGGGATTACCATAATTTTCAAGTTATGATGAAATCAACATTTTTTTTATTTTAAGGGTGATTTTTACCAGTTTTTGTAAAAACCTTGTATAAAAATTAATAGCAGGGTACACCAGAATTTGAAAGGTCTTTAGGAATCAATTTGTTTTAAATTCCTGAGAAGTAGATTTTGAAATGTCACACATTTATTTCAGGGTTTATTTAAAGATATTATAAACAACAAACCTTTTTGTTTATGAAGGACTTTGTTGGGCAAAGAAATAGGTTTTACCCTGCCAAGGACCCACTTTCCCAACTTTCTACATGTTGTGCCTTACTGTGACACTTTGACAACTTGACATATTGTGTCTTTAATGTGGACAACTATTTACCATGTGCACTAGAGAAGCCTTGAATTACTTTGTTCTTCAAAATTTACAATTGTCTATACAAGAGGAAATGTCTTTAAGAAACCATCCTACAAAAATGGAGTATGCATTTCATACATATACGTGTTTTCGACGCAATAAGTATTCAAAATTTTGAGCTTTTTCAGATTTTTTGTACGTTTTAAACACATATGAATATAATGAATAATCCACAATATTTAAGTAAAACCTGTTTTGTCATTACTTTGTTCATATTTTTTTAAACGATCAACGTTTATGGTGATTTTTAATGCTTATGTTTTTGATAGGAGGGTGTTAACACCGGTGGTATTTTCCTCTTAAAAACTTCACAAAGTGGCAATGTTTATTTGCCCATTTTACAGTAAATTATTGTATTTTACTCTAGAAATCGTTTGTGTATTTTAGAATAAAATAATTGTACTGAATATCAGTGGTCTGTGATGTTATTTCAAGGCTTGAATACCCCCTGAACAACCCAAATTAAAGGCGTTCAACAAGCGCGCATCATGTGTTCTAGCCTTTAACACACTTATCGTTGAACGGCGTCCATGCGTTCAAAAAGTGTTACAGCCCTTTGAACGCGTAAATGCGTCAATTTTTTGAACACATTTCATGTGCAACGTGTGTTCAGATATGGAACACCATGGTGTTCAATATATGTCTGATGAACACGTAGCGTTCAAACACGGTCCCTCCACAAAACGGTCAAGAAACGCCACCAGTTTCTTTTGTTATAGTCCGGGTTTCGATTGGGCTTTCTGTTGATTTTACTGATGGGGATAATCCCGGATTATCACGCGCGCGGCGGGAGGTGTTAACAGTTA
Organism: Ptychodera flava; assembly: GCF_041260155.1. Lineage (NCBI taxonomy): Eukaryota > Metazoa > Hemichordata > Enteropneusta > Ptychoderidae > Ptychodera > Ptychodera flava. The sequence continues at coordinate 3,572,813 of NW_027248350.1, forward strand.
CCTGCATAAATTATTGTAAGCAGAAACGTAATTCTCCCAGAATGCATTCTGATTATTGTCTGCGCATGCGTCTAAAAGTCAAAGTTTGTTTACATCTGCCTGCCATATCTTCAAAGAGAGATCACCGTGGAGTCACGCAGCGTGAACTATGTACAAGTTCGGAGACGATTTCGTCAATTTTGACGACTCCCATGTTGATTGGGACTTCATTTTGGAAGATAAAATCCCGCGTCGACACGTACTGCTGCGAAACCCAAGCCTTGCGTGGTCTTCCAATGTCCACAGTGTAGCAACCGATACAATCAGTTTGTATATAAATACCCATCGAGGGGCTGACCACGGTCTCTCGTTGGTAACATACGAAACCCATACACGACATGATTTGTATCTCACTTGATCCTCAATCAGGAAAATCCATGGCAGAGAGTTGGGCGCCCAGGCTTGGGGAGGTCATGTCACCAAAATGTCGCGACACTTGTAGGGTTTCTAGATTCTCTAAATTTGGCGGTCTGAGAATTCGAAAGGTCGACAAAATCAAAACATTGGGTTCGGCAGTAACTTGTGTCTATAAGAAAGAACAGATTCCATCATGAACCTGATTGCCTACTTTTGAGAAGACTGAACGATCGATAGGGACGCACTTGACACCTCTGAACGATCGATAAAGGAGAAAAAAGGGGGAAAAACCTTGCATTATTACCATAACGCCAACTCTCAATGGGTCGACGCACGGTCCACGGGAGCACCTTGCAAAAACAAGGTTATCGTAAGAGTTCCTTGATTTCGTGCATTGAATTTTGTTGAACACGATTAAAAATTTCAAATCGAACTCTCAAAGTTTGGAACTGAGGAATTATCATGTTAAATCGATACCAAAAGGGAGTTAAGGAAGACATTTTATGATTTTCCCATGTAATGCAGATACGACTCGTCGATCCCAAGCGACGCCATTTTGTTTTCAGTTGAAATATAAACGCGGCAAAAAAGACTAGTTTTCTTGTCGAATTAGGTTTCCAAATAACAACACAACACGATTCCCTATTTTTTCGAAGTCTTTGCCTTGTTAGGAGGTGCATGACTTACTTTTTTGATGAAAGGTGAAAAAACAAACGGGGGAGTAAAATTCACAGTGTTTCTGAAATGCATGGCGTCGGTCAAGATCACCTTATGGCTGAACTCAGCTTTAAAATACCATCCAAGATTTCTCGATAGTGACCTAGATCTTTAAGAAACTGTTTCACTCATCTTCTCACGTAGCCATAAAAGTCTTCAAATACATGCGAAATAGTGCATAAAGATGAAAATAAAGTAGCTTGATTGACTGAAATCGTAGAATACCGGAGCGGGACCATGTCACAAGACGCCACTGAAAAAAGACGCTAACATGCCTATGACGTCACTCGCTTCCTGCGTCCACCGCAACGCGGACTGTTGCAACTGTGTAAGTGATTGAATAAAAGCGTTTCTTGACCGTTTGTGGAGGGAACGTGGTTCAAAATCTGCACACGTGTGTTCAAAAATTGAACGTTGGTTGAACACGTAGTGTTAAATTTCTGAACGTCTAGACGCGTTCAAAAAGTGTTACAAAAAGGCATTTAATTGGTTGTTTATCCTTCTACACTTAACTTTACAGAGAAACGGTTGTGAGCCAAATTCAAAACCGTGTCCGACAACAACCGTCGTAACGGCAAAGGTAGAAAAATGGATGCCCCACCTTACTATACAATATTTTGCCTTGCATTGATGTTTGTTTCGTTTCGGATATGTGTGAAATAGGATCCTAACGTTACTATTCAATCGTTAGTGTTACAATAGTGTTTGTTCCGTTTAGAATAGGTGTAGGGAAGTGTATTTTAATTAGTACAATAGTGTTTTGTTTGTGTGTTTGTCCATATCGACCAATACATGGGTGCAGTTTAGGATTCATGATCAGATCAGGAAAAGGAAACATCAACTGCTCTTTTTCATCGACGGCGACTCATCGATCTTATAACGGAATGGATATCGACATCGGGCAGAGTGAGGCAATCAAAATTCACTTCTTCTTGTAAATGTCTTCGCCGATGGCGTCTCGATCAATTAATTGTAACACGGTCTTCCCCTGTGTTTGAAACAAAAACAGCGTAGACAGTAGTCCTGCGGACGATGATGTGTGTTCCCGACGTTGTAAGGCCTTGCTCCCACCACATGAGGTGAGAGGCCGTAAAACGTTGGGGAACACAGCATCCTAGGCAGGGGCTACGTAGACAGCAGCTCTCCAATGTTTGTGTCCGCCATTGCGAGCAGGCGATTGTTCTCTGGTCCAGTGAACACCGCTGATGACGCTTGACACGAACTAAATTTATACTTTGTTGATTTATCGCTGATGAGGAATATTTACAGAGCGACTACTCAGATCCCCTCAGGTTTAAAAAAATACACGTGTAACCGCGACAAGGGTCAGAAAAAAGGTCACACCTGTTGGCTTTTAAGATTAAAATCTTATTCATCAGAAGTGTATTTTCCGCCAAAACTTTTAGATTTACACACAGAGATGAAAAACAGCATGGAAATCAGTGGATACTGGGGTTAGTAATGAGGTAACAAAGGAGAGGCATTTAATATTACAGTAAACATAATTTCATAACCCTCCAATGCCTTTAATAGTATTTCACTTCTTTGAGAATACTTAAGCAATTATATGAAATTGCCTATTCTGTTTAACACAGGCTATTTTCAACAAACTTTTTATTTAACCTATTCAATCTAAAATCCAAATTAAGAAATACAGGTAATATGTCATTCATAATACAAGTAGGTAAAATGATTTTCTAATGCCAGCAAACCCATGACTAAGCATAAAATGCATGTCACGTTGATTGAGAAATGCTAATTACATTTCCTAGAACTGCAGCTCAGTAACACACAACTTTTAAGTATAACACTACAAGCAATATCAAAATCGCAATAAACAAAACACGATTAGAAATATTTTGGGATAATAGGATATTGTAGTAATATTGGTTTATTCAGTAAATTTAAGCTCATCTACTCTTCTGTTTTTGCAATTCACATATTTTTAAGGGTAATCTGTAATATTGTAACTTTCAGCTATAGGGTACCCGACACTTTTAATAAATTTGCACAATAAATAGATTTCTACCATTTCAAAATGACAGATCCTACTGTTTTCTATGAAATTGTCATTGTTGTTTTGTCCATTCCCCAAGTTTTGGTAATTTGAGAAAATAGAGGGTCATGTCCAAGGTGGCCTTGAACAAAAGAGTCATGCCCAAGGTGGCCTTGAACAAAAGAGAGTCATGTCCAAGGTGGCCCTGAAAAAAGAGGGTCATGTCCAAGGTGGCCCTGAAAAATAGAGGGTCATGTCCAAGGTGGCCTTGAAAAATAGAGGGTCATGTTCAAGGTGGCCTTGAAAAATAGAGGGTCATGTCCAAGGTGGCCCTGAAAAATAGAGGGTCATGTCCAAGGTGGCCTTGAAAATGGAGGGTCATGTTCAAGGTGGCCTTGAAAAATAGAGGGTCATGTCCAAGGTGGCCCTGAAAAATAGAGGGTCATGTCCAAGGTGGCCTTGAAAAATAGAGGGTCATGTTCAAGGTGGCCTTGAAAATATAAGGTAGTGTTGTCATGAACAATTTTTAGACATTTTCAACTTTTCAATTTCAAATATCTTTTTAATACAAATATTTTACCAACTTCTTGAACTCCTTGTATTTTTTAAGTAGATGGAATTAAAAAAATACAATTTGAACTATTTTACTTTGCCTTATTGAGGTACTAACTTCAAAAGTATGAAATACCTTAGTTTCCTGAACATCTACCACACAATGAAAATGACAGTTTAGCAAAATAGGAGAGTTTACAATGTACTATCAGCAGTCAAACAAAGTAGTGGTTAAAACTGTTCGAAAAATCGCAATTTGACAACCGTGATATATCAAAAACAGGTAAAGGATCAAAATTTGTAAGATTCAAAACATTCTGCAGAATTATATGATAAGTACAGTTTGCAAAACTTTTGTTTATTTCACTGTATTTACATTTGCAAAAAAAGCAAATTTGACTAGATTTAGTAAAAGTCAGTTAACTTAACTTTGTTGCCAAGTAGATTGAACAAAATTAAGAAATTTACCTTAGTCTGTAGCAACAAAACAACTGATGTGCCGTTGGAGGAGATCATCAAAGGACACTTTGACATTATATTCTGTCTCCCAGAAGCCATCTTAAATACACAAAGAGGTAATCTTTTACTTGATAATGTTGAATTCCAAGACAACGTCAAAGCTATCGTAATAGATGAGTGTCACACTGTGGAACTATGGAACTCCTCTGAAAAGTAGTTGTGGATTTTCCGAGATACTTTTTTAATTCTCTTCTAGGGGAACAGAGAAACAAAATTCATCTGCATCACAAACGTTTAGAGATAAGAAATTCACTCTTTTTCTACTTCTTTCAAAACTTTCATAAATAACTTACACTTCTATGTGTTGCAGTGGGTTAATTGATGTTAGATGTGCTCAGGAAGCTTAACAACTATTAAATCCGAAGAAATGCTGTACCCAGCCGTATTTGGTACACATTCTTTGTCTCCAACCTTATCCACTGGACAGTGGGTCATTACAATTTCAACAACTAATCCCAAGTACCGTACATGCGTAGTGCATGACCGAACTCGGCAGAGAAAGGTGTTGATGAACATAAAAAGTATTTACTATTCAGAGTTTCTTCAGACTGTGGAGTTATATAATCAATTTACTTTTGTACCAAAAAAATGCTGACACCTGTAATAGGAAACAAATAGAACACCCCAAGATAAATATCAACAACAGCTTCCGATAATCCGTAACTTCCAGAATTTTTTCCAGGGGTATGATGTATGTCACCATGACAATAGGGTTGTTATGTAAATCAGGCAGTTTTCAAAGATATGCCCAATTTATTGATATTGAACTCAAAGGATTCCACACCACCCCATGATGCCTGTCTCCCCTGACTGAAAAAAACGGACCATTTCAGACGGAGGGTATATGGCTGTTCAAGAGGGAACTGCCAGAATCATTTGACCTTTGAAAAAAGCAACTTTCTTGTCATTTTGTGATGGGATTTTTCAATGATTTCAAATGCAAAGTCTTCGCCTCGTATGACTTTGTTTTATTACAGTGAATTTTGGACTTAATTGAGATACAGTGTGGGTGTAGTAAATATGGTAAAAGTTTATTAAAAGAAAGATTGAATGAACATGGTTTTCACAGTATTGCTCGTGCAAAACAACTGAAAAAAAAAAAAAACTTAATGGACAATATTCAGTGATTACCTTATAGCCTGGTAATCAGAAAATTGTAACAATCTTTATATATACAGGTAGTAAGTGTATGATAATTGTATGTTTATATTTAATTTTTATTTCCCAAATAAATATAATTTCTGAAGGCATTTTTGGAGCTCCATGCCTTACAAAATTTCTTCCGCTGTCCAGTCATTGGGTTGAGTGCAACAATAACAGCTTCCACATAAGCTACGTTACCACGACAGCTCGGCATGATCAATCCTCATTTCATCAAGACAATGCTGATAACCACACATTTTCCTTGACAGACAGAGAAAACCACCGAATTTTGATATTTATGGGTGTGCCAGTTCCATTCATGAGCCAGAATGTAATAAATTGTATCAAGTTAGGGAAAAATACCCAGTAACTCTTATGTACATGCCTATTGCATGGAAGGCAGAGGCCCAGTCATATACCATTAATCTTTATGGCAACCATACTTTGAACGACAGGTTTTTTTTGTATTTTTTTCAAATCAAGATGAGTTTGTCATTGATTATATTACAAATGAGCTGAAAAAGAGAGATCCTAAAATAAGACTGATATTTTGTACATCTTGTGTTGGTATGAGTTTCGATTCTCTATAATCACACAAATTATACATGCAAAGCTACCTCGCAATCTTGTTGATTATGTACAACAAATTGGAAGGACGGGGTGAAGTGGGCAAAAATCAAAAGTGATACTTTCCTTCAACAATAGTGATATTTCAAAAAATATTAAGGCAAATCTGGGGAAATTGTCATATATTGTAAAATGATAATCGTCTACGAAGAACCTTGTTGAAGGTGTTTGGTTTTGAGAATCCTGTATTGAGCTTACCCTTGTTAGAGTTGCTGTTATTTTCAAATCAGATGCACTTGTTTACCGTGTTTATAAAAAAGTTATATTTTACCGTCAACAACTGGTCCAGTCAAATTACCTGCCAATCTGTGTGTTTGTATGTATGGGGTCAGTTGGTCCACTGCTGATACTTGAGAAGTGCTGTATATTTCAACTTTGTTGACTACATTCATTGTGGACTGTAGCTGCATGGGAAGGTTTAATTGCATGTGACTGATTGAAATAGGTTTGAAAGAACAAATATATCTTATTGATACAATATATCTGCGACGTTTAGTTATATTTCAACACTTTTGTCTTGCATATCAACTGCATATTCTTGTTGAACTTCATGTAGTAGAATGAATTGCCCTAGCTTGTTAACAGAACCTATATGTATATACTAGCAATTTCCCAAAATACAATATATCAATGCTGATCGCCCATGTATAGATTATGTTAAAGGCACCCTTCTCAGTCCCTGTATCGTTCTTGCATTGCTTGCTTGTCTGATCTGCCATTCATTAGTAAGTGGATCCTTTAATGCATTTCAACACCAAATACAGTTTACCATATGAAATGCTTACTAAATCACCACATTATGTATTCTCAGTACCAGTAGGTATAAAGTAGTCAAAAATCAGAAATCTTTAAAAAAAATTATTAATTTTGTTCATATCAACACAACCTGAAAAGATTATGGAATCAATACAGTGGACTATTTCTGTAATTATTTTTTCCATCAAAAACTAGGAAGCTTCACAAAAATAGGAAGTTGAAGATATATTTCTGAAAGCGACCTGGCAGCTGATAAAGCTCCTCTGTGTTATGTAGAGAATAACATTTTGTTACGCATGTTGATGAAGGTGGAAATCTTTGATAGCAAATTCATGTCAGCCTGACCAAAATGGCGAAAATAGCTGCAATGATACATAATTGAAGAAAATATAATTCAAACATATAAAATTGATGCATAGGAATCTTTCTTCTTAATATCAAAGCTATAAGAAAAGTAAATTTTCTGAAACATATTTTTTGACTGCAAATGCGAGAAATACCGCCAAGAACACTATGTGCTCCCATTCGGTTTGAATTGGTCCATTCAAAAATATTTAAACCAGAAAAACAAGAATGACAAAAGCAAATAAGTTCTGCAATTTAGGTACCGGAGGTCATCTTTAAGAACATGCATATCAACTTCTCTTCTTCTTATCAACAAAGGGACAATCAGATCATAAAGCAAATCTGAACAAAAAATCATTCTGAGAAGGCTTGACGAAAAGAAATGGTGGGAGAGTTGGGAAAAAAGTACAAAGAATGTGGTAGAAGAGTAATGCTACCTCATAAATCTTCTAGACTCTTCCCCCCCCCCACCCCCTGAAAAGCGGATGACAGGAAATGTAATTACAACCTTTGGAAATTTTTAATTAATGCTATGAGTGTCTCAACATATCCTGGGTTTGTGTAGGTCATTTAAGGTCTCAAACTGAGAAAATTACCAAAAGTGTTCAAACTTTGTGGTTTCCAAATACTTTGAGTAGAAAATTTATCTAATAACATCCGCGGGACGTTATACCAAATTACAAAGCTATCAGACAAGTAATTTTGCGAACAAGTTCTCTTTACCCAAAATGACAAAATTGCCCAAAAATACAAAACAGTAGATTTCATCAGAATTTTAATACATCACATTTCGATCGACCTTATGAACCTTTATGCCTAATATCAAAGCTATTAGATTAGTAGTTTTTGGAGAAAAAGATTTTTAACCAAAAATTGGGAAAATTGCCCTAAAATTACAAATACATAATTCACTAAACTGTTTTACAAACTTTACTGAGGTCATCCCGAAGAACATGGATATCAACTCTAAAAGCAATTGGTCAAGCCATTTCAGAGAATTTTTTTTACCAAAAAACACACAAAAAAAATTATCCCCAAAAATACAAACATGCTAATTTCATCCAAAATTTAAAATGCCTAAAGGAACCCACATTCCAAGTTTAAGCAAATCTGACCAGCGGTTTTACTGAGATTTAGAAATTTGCAGGGTTTTTCTTTTTTACCTCATTTGCATGTTTTTGACACTGACGTGTTCTTTGAACAAATTCACAACTCCACCCTGAGTACACCTGTACTCCAAATACGAAGATGTTAGCTGTTGCGGTTTAGGAGATTTTGATCTTAACAGACAAACATCCATAAATACATCCGTACATACATATATACATACGTACCTACGTACAGACATGTAAATGAGATGCAAATGAAATAATTCAACTTAAACGATAAGCTCTCTTTGGTATGCCAAATTAGTCCAGTCAATCTACGAGATTTTGGCACCCAACCCACCACAAATTGCAACAGAATTTTTTTCTTCAGAATGCATTTTGAAGAGGTACCCAGAACAACATATCAAAAGTTTACTCGAATCTACTTTGGGGAAATATGTCTAATTTGCATAAATCAAATGTTGCTGCCAGCCGTCCTACAAATAACATAATTGGCCATATATCAAATGTTAAATAAGCTATTTCAGTGATTTCAAAGTCTGACACTACTTATTTGGCCCGGGGATCATTTTGGAGATATGATATTGTGTATAGGCAGTTTGTTAATCTGCATAATTCCAATATGGCGGCTAACATTCCTGAAAATACATTTTGGTCATACAGCACGTATTAAACAAGCTATTTCAGTGATTGCTATTTTCAGTGAATTAAAGGTTGAAATTATATTTCTCTGGCACAAACAAACAATTTTGGAGATACAATGGTTTGAGTAGGCACTTTGGTAATTTGCATGAATCCAATATGGCGGCCAACCTACCTACGAAATACGTTTTAGGTCATATACTACGCATTAAATAAGCTACTTCAGTGATTTTAAAGTTAAAATATATTTCTTGGGCATGAAGGAACACTTTTAGTGGTTTAATGTTTTAAAAAGACGCTTTTATAATTTTCATAAATTAAATATGGCTTCCAAATTAATGTCCAATTGTTTAATAGGTTTTAATATAAATAAGATTCTGGTATAGTTTTTAGCACTGCGAAACTATCAAGAAGAAAGTGTTAAGTCCTCAGATATTTACTTTTAAAAACTGTTAAAAGTATGCTATACATTAAGTTATAGTAACGATCCATTTGAGAATTAAAGTTTATTTTAATAGGTGTTTTGTGGTACCTGAATGTGTTAAAATACTCCATAAATATACTGTATTTTGAAAAAAAAACCTGAAAGCGAATTGACAAACTTACGTTTATGACTTGAAATGGATTTACAGAAGTATATGCTGATAAGCTTTTACTATTGAGATGTAAGAAAGTCATGAGATTTTAATAATTTTGTGATTTTTCTGTATATGGAAACAGTAAATGATTGTTAGTCGTCCGAATATATTCTCTCATTAAAAGTAACATCGGATTTTATCTGTGTACGGCATTATTTGTAATTAGTATGGATGATTCATATTGTACTTTGTCAAAACATGTAATCTGTATATAATGTTTATTGGGTTTCCTTTACAAAGACGTTCACAAAATCTTTAGTTTTTTTAATTATACTGAACTCCCTTCTTATGGACTAGTGCATCTTTAGAAGACCCCCTAGATGATAGGCAAGGAGTCATCATATGTAATAGCAAAACTACAATAAACAAAATAGCGCTAAAAAATCCAATACAAAAATAATTTGATTAAAAATAACAAGGCCACAATACACACAAATTAAACTTAGTATTGTTGCAAACAATGTCAGACTCATAAAAATCTTATCAATATACAGACTTTAAAAAATGAAAACTGTATGCTTAGCAAGGCTTAAAATTCATTCAAACACCTTATCAGCCCAACAGAATCCTACTGCTACGCGATGCAAACATTTACATCTAGAAAAATGACACTTCGGTATATTATGAGACTTAAACAAATCATGAAATTCCCATTCATATTGAAATCAAAATGGACCTCACAGGGCAACAGAAAACATAATGTTTAGAAAACAATTTGAAAGCTAAGTTACTGACATTTGTGAAAGTCTCCTTTAAAAACAAGGATCACATGATACTTACAGAACGCAAGGCATTGAATATTCTATCTGAGAATAAGAAGATAGCAATTAAACATTTGATAGACATGGGAGAAGAGCAACTCTAGATGCTGATGATAACATAAGGAAATGTCAGCGACAAATGAGAGAGCAGCGATACTACACAAAGTTAACAACAGAAGGCATAAACGAACAACAGAAGAAATAACAACCTAACAGGAAAATATACGATAAAAACACATCGATTATCTCATAAATATCTTATAGTCCGTGGGCTGGAGGGGCCCACCGTGCACTCCCCATAAACCTACTACATGGGTATTTTTTTGTTTTTTGGGATCTGCTGAACTAGAAAAAAGATGTTAACATTGGATATTTTGGGATGCACTACCTGTCTGCACTGGTTTTTGATTTGTATGTACCGCAAAAAATGGAGTAAAATGGGTAGGGGTAGGGGGTACTATATCCTCCCCTAAATTGAGCAAACAAGCACGAAATAGCACAAATCTTACATTTTTGGAAAGCTCAGATACTGCTATTTCTGAGGAATACCAACTTTAGCAAAATTGATTTGTGTACATAGAATATGACGACTTTAAAATAAAATTTTTTTGACAATTTTGAAAATTTTTACCCAAAATACCATGTAACAATTGTGATTTACTTGTTATTAAACAAAATTTTCACAACTTTTTGTGTTTAAATTATTTATTCCAACATATTAAACAAGAAAAAAGTGTTAACATCAGATATTTAACTCTACACTACTTCTCTGGAGTCAATTATGAATTGCGTGTATCTGTATGGGATGTACAATAGCTAGGGGTAGGGATACAACATTCTTTCCTTGATGAAGTAAACTGGCTTGAAATGCCATATACCTTATAGTTTTAGAAAGCTGAGATACTGGTCTTTCAAAAATGCATAAGGTTGTAGTAAAAAATATGACGTCATAGAATTGGATAACTTTAAATCATTTTTTTCTGGTAATTCAGTATTTTTCACTGGAAGAAAATACGATAACGATTGCTTCCTCCCAATGAAGCAAATCAACAGATTTATGGATGTTATTTAGTAATTGCAATGTGCTGAAGAAGAAAATATAAATGTCACAATGCATACTTTTCTCTTCTCACTAAAATTGCAAGTTTTGCTACATTGGTATATCGTGAATGGGCGTTTTATTTTTATGCAATGAACTAATGCACAGCCTTAAAAAGAAGACTTTAAAACGCGCACACATAGTCATATTGCCATTTTCTCCTTAAAGTAAATAGATTGTTTATGGCTATCTATTTTTATAATTTACTTTTTAAATATTTTTTATAAAATAATTTTGATAAGACGTACTTGGAAAATTGTCTATGCCTCCTTGTCTTATACAGCAAGCATTACTTACAATCTATGAGGCCGTGAGGTCTATGCCTCCTTGTCTTATACAGCAAGCATTACTTACAATCTATGAGGCCGTGGGCTAGAGGGGGCGTCTACGTGCACCTTACCCCCCCCTCCCTCACCCCCACATGATAACAAACCTGTATTTTTCAGAAGCCTTGGGATCCCTTGAATTAGAAATAGGATTTAAACAGACAACATAAACCGGTAGGGACTGAATAGCTGTCCCGGTCATGTTTTGAAGGGTACCGCAAAATCACGATTTTGTGACCCACATGGATTTTTATCAAACCTGTCTTCATTTACGTCATCTGCTGAGCTTACCGTCTAATATGACCTGGCTTATGGGGTATCATTAGAAAAGTAATTTATTCTTCTTGAAAATGATATTAAGTAATATGCAATATCTTTTATAGTTTTCATGAAATAGGGCCATAATTTACCCATACCCCAAAGTTTATGTCGCAAATTACTGCAAAAACTAATCTAAATTCTACCAATTATTTACCTAGACATAATACAAAGGGCAATGCTGCGTATTAACTTTGTGTTATTTGCTACAGGTACATGTAAGAAACCTGAAATAAACTTTTGACGGAAAAAATATTGGGATCCTGTAGCTGTAACAGTCATATTTTGAAGGGTCCCGCAAAATCACAGTATTACTGAATCACATTCGTTTTTGTTAAACACATACGAGAGGGCAAGACTGTGACTTTATGGTACCCTTCAAAACATGAGAGCAACAACCATTCAATCCCAATATTTTGTCTGTTAAAAGTCTATCTCATATTTGTGACATGTCTCTGTAGCAAATAAACAGATTTCATACAAATCATTGTCTTTTGTAATATGTCTAGGTAAAAGTTTGGTAGAATTTGAAATCAGTAGTGACAGTAATTTGCAATATAAACTTAGGGGTATGGGGTAAGTTTTGGTCTTATTTCCTGAACACTAAAGAAGATATTGTATATTACAATACGTTATATTAAAGAAAAAAATATCTTTTTAATGATACCCCAATAGCAAACTTATGTTAAAAAATAAGCTCAGCAGATGACTTACAATAAGACAGGTTTAACAAAAACGTATGCGAGTTGGCAATACCGTGATTTTGTGGTACCCTTCAAAATATTACTGTTACAGCTACAGTATCACAATATTTTTTCTGTTAAAAGTTCGTTTCAAGATTCTAACATGCACCTGTAGCAAATAAACTAAATCTAATACAAATCATTGCCCTTTGTATTATGTCCTGGTAAATAGTTGGCAGAATTTGAGATTAGTTTTGACTGTAATTTGGAACATAAAACTTTGGGGTATGGGGTAAGTTGTGGTCCTATTTCATGAAAACTATAGAAGATATTGCATATTACTATATACTATTTTCAAGAAGAATAAATTACCTTTCTAATGATACCCCATAAACCAGGTCATGTTAAACAGTAAGCTCAGTAGATGACGTACATAAAGACAGATTTGACAAAAATCCATGTGGGTCACAAAATCGTGATTTTGCGGTACCCTTCAAAACATGACCGTGACAGCTATTCAGTCCCTACCGGTATATGTTGTCTGTTAAAATCCTATTTCTTATTCTAGGGATCCCAAGGCTTCTGAAAAATACAGGTTTGTTATCCTGTGCGGTTTGGGGGGGGGGGAAGGTGCACGTAGACGCCCCCTCTAGCCCACAGCCTAATAGATTGTTAGTAATGCTTGCTGTATAAGTAAGACAAGGAGGCACAGACAATTTTCCAAATACGTCTTATCAAAATTATTTTATAAAAAAATATTTAAAAAGTAAATTATAAAAATAGACAGTCATCAACAATATATTAACTTCAGGAACAAATTGGCAATATGACTATATGTGCGCGTTTTAAAGTCTTCTTTAAGGCTGTGCATTAATTAGTTCATTGCATAAAAATAAAATGCCCATTCACGATATACCGATGTATCAAAACTTGCAATTTTAGTGAGTAGAGACATAATGCATTGTAAATACCCAATTGTGACATTTATTTTCTTCTTCAGCACATTGCAATTAGTAAATAACATCCATGAATCTGTTTGATTTGCTTCATTGGGAGGAAATAATCGTTATCGTATTTTCTTCCGGTTAAAAATACTGAATTACCTGAAAAAATTGATTTAAAGTCATCCAATTCTATGACGTCATATTTTTTAAATAAAACCTTACGCATTTTTGAAAGACCAGTATCTCAGCTTTCTAAAACTAAAAGGTATATGGCATTTCAAGCCAGTTTACTTCATCAAGGAAAGAATGTTGTACCCCTACCCCTAGCTTTTGTACATCCCATACAGATACACGCAATTCATAATTGACTCCAGAGAAGTAGTGTAGAGTTAAATATCTGATGTTAACACTTTTTTTCTTGTTTAATATGTTGGAATAAATAATTTAAACACAAAAAGTTGTGAAAATTTTGCTTAATAACAAGTAAATCACAATTGTTACATGGTATTTTGGGTAAAAAAATTTCAAAATTGTCAAAAAAATTCATTTTAAAGTCATCATATTCTATGTACACAAATCAATTTTGCTAAAGTTGGTATTCCTCAGAAATAGCAGTATCTGAGCTTTCCAAAAATGTAAGGTTTGTGTTATTTCGTGCTTGTTTGCTCAATTTAGGGGAGGATATAGTACCCCTACCCCTATTTCGCCATATTTTGCGGTGCATACAAATCAAAAACCAGTGCAGACAGGTAGTGCATCCCAAAATATCTAATGTTAACATCTTTTTTCTAGTTCAACAGATCCCAAAGAACAAAAATACCCATGTATAGGTTTATGGGGGTGCACGGTGGGCCCCTCCAGCCCACGAACTATTAGTCTATTAAAAAGTACATACAGACACCAATTTCATACCTCCCGCCAAAAATACACAAAACTCAATCAAGAGGCATAAATTTCAAACAACGCTCTATATTTGGACTCTGAAATCTTTATTTTTCACATTTCAAAACAAACGTGGAAGTACAACAAAAATACATAACATAAACAAACATAATTATACAGGAAATTGAGACAATCAAAGTTCTAAGCAATTTGACTTTGGTATCATTAGACGAAGAGTAAATTGAAGTACTAGTACATCACATAATAAAGCATTTTACTCAATCAACAGGGCATTAAATCTGAAAACGTTACCAAACGATTACATGATCGGAAAGCCATAAACAACATATATGCAAGCCATGCTAGAAATAAATTATAGAAACAACAAGTTTGAATTTCACAATGAATTCTGAAAAAAAATATTTGGGATGGTGCTGTATGGGATCTCCAGCTTCACAGGATATATAGCTGATGTCGCATTTCACGATACAGAAATAAGAATAAAGGTCACCGACAAAACAAATAAAATTTTCGCCAGCGGAATACACATAAGCAACTGATACCATCCAGTTAAAACACAGAAAGCCATGTCACGCTACGGCAACGTTGAATGGCTTCATTAAAAGTGAAACATTGGGGAACATTAGAACATGCAAAACCAAAATGACTTTACACAGAAAGTGACATACTGTAGTGAAAAACGGACAAGACCGACACAACGAAAAACGGAAAATAGAACATGTCATCGGGAGGAAAAGTGCATTAAGCAACAAGGCAAGTGGAACGAAAAGTAGCAAATGAAACCAAAGAAGAGAGTCTATAACCTCTGACTGAAAAGTGGTATGAATTTAAGAAAAGTTTAAAGAATAATTATCACAATACACTCAGAAATGACTTTAACTCACAATCCCACCGATAAGCAGAAATACATGCACAGACTGTCATTATACCCAATCAGATCAAGAGGCTGCTACAGCTGGATACGGTACTGGTACACATCATAATGGGAACATAAAAGCAAAACAGCATATAGACATATTACAGATATACTAATGATCTGGTAGAAGAATGTGTAATATCTGTAATATCTCCAATCAGCAACCAGGTGTAGTATGTCTTTAAAGTTTGAAACAAGAGATCTAGAATTAACATACCTCTTATCCTTTCCTTCTATGCACTCATATGGGAGATCACTTTCTTTTAGGGCATCGACTGAGCGCATACTGCCTAACACTGATGGCCTCTCGAATGATGGAAGATCAATGAAGGCACTCTGAATTTCTTGTAGAATTTTGCGTTTCAGACCAGTCAGTACTTTAGGTACTGGCATACATATGTTGATAATTTTCTCCACGTCACCAGTGTCAGCAACCATCTTAACTGGATTGACTTCACTGTAACTGATTGAGCAAAGTTTATAATACGCAACATTCCATGCCCCACTTTCCTCGAGAAAGGGTAACGGCGTATCCCCTAGATTGTCTTTTGGCATCTCTCTCTGATGTTCTGGTATCTGATAGTTGTGGTGCTCAAGGACTGGATGAAGTTTAATTTGGGCATCAGTATTTTAGGCTTATCAGGTAGGAATGGCCAAATGGGTTTTGTGGTGGTGACAGGATTGGCTGGTAGTGGTAAATCAAATAAGTTTCTCGCGACACCCAAGCCTGTTCTACACCGCTTAGCATTTTCATCTTCGCTATTAACTGGACTGTTAGAAACACGCTTTGACAAAATGGCTGTCCTTAAATTAAGTTTCAGTATCCTAACAAATTCCCAAGAAGTATCTATTCCAACAGCACAGCTGTCACACAGTCCGATACCTCGACGCCGAAGTTTTTCAAGGTCACTATATCCAGTTAAATCAAAATTTTCTTTTCCAGATCAAGACTGCTCCATTTTCTACTCTCAGTCCCGTAAAACCTCCAGGGTTCGATTTGGAGCATACCAAATAGACAACACTATATTTATCCATAGCGGGCTTACTTACATTCATATATTTCAGGGACTCAAAACTGCGATCTCATAACAGTTTTTCTCGAGGGTCTATGATTAGCGCAACCACTCAGTACTTAGAGTCAGAGGTATCCGGATAATGCGACCAACCGAAACAAACTTTGCACGCGCACAAATGCACACAAATTCAATTCGAAAGATCATAATTCCTATTAACCAACTATATTGTACTTTGCATTGAATCCCTGTACAAACAACTCTAGCTAAGACCAAAAATGACAATAAATCGATGCTGTTGTCTGGTTATCGAAGAGAAGTGTTGTCAGACGATTAACTGGAAGCAAAAGCTTTGAGGTCAAGGGTGAGGCAAAGTTCGAAACCGCGTTTCTTACAGAATAAGTAAGCTGTAGCAAAGTAATTCCTAAGCTATATTTACTTTATCAGAAAAAAAGTTCAAAACATTTACACTAAATATGATTAGCTAAACTAATTCACCTTTATTTCTGAACAAATTCCCGTTCTTTCATGGTTTTGATGTACTTCCGGTACGGCGGATTGGTATGTGGTAAATCACCATGTAAATAAACACCTATGGCAGAGTCATTATCGGCGACGTTTATCGTGCATATCTCGACGTTTACCGTGAAATACCACAGCTGATATTTTACAGTGAATGTCACAAGGATGAAGCAACATAGGCGTGGGTATATGATAATCGATCGTACCCTTCTTTGTAAAGTCAAATATCATCTCTTTTGTTTTGTGTGCATTCAATTGCAAATTATTATGATCGCACCAATCAACTACCTCGTCCACTGGCCTTGGTATGCTGCTTCATCGTTATTGAGAATGAAACCCGTGGCAGTCGTGTCATCTGCGAGTTTGACAATCAGAGAACTATCATTGGATGAGGCAAAATCGTGTGTGAATAGCGAGTAGAGAATAGGGGAGAGGACACATCCGTGAAGGGCACCTGTATATAAAGTGATAGATTCCAAAAGACTACCCCATTTTGACCATTTGGGGCCGGTTAGACTAGAAATCCAAAATCCATTTACAGAGTGAATTATCGAGACCACGTTAGAGTAACTTGATGTAAAGTTTAGCAGGTATAATAGTGTCAAAGGCCTAACTGTAATCGATAAAGAGCATTCAGGCATAAGAATTGGCCTTTTAAGTATGAGCTAATGGTGGAGAGGAATAGAAACAGCATCCTCAACATAACGATTTCTGAGGTAAGCAAATTGATACGGGTCCAATGAAGAAGGAAGAGCAGACTTTATGTACTGTAAAACCGGACGTTCAAATGCTTGTTTGATGACGGAGGTTAACGCAACAGGTCTGTAGTCATTAAGATAAGTGATGATAGCTTTCTTAGGAACTGGTATGATGATTGACTTCTAAAGTATATTTAGGACTACAAATGTTTGAAGACCAATTAAAAATACCAGCAAAAATTCCAAAAGTTGATCAGAACATGATCGTAATAGACGTGGTGATACCTTGTCTCGGCCATTCGCTCTCCTCACATTTATGTTGGAAAACATACGAGTAACATCTTGCACAGATATTGACAAAACACTAGTGGCATCAGTATCAATAATATTGATTTCCTGAGTTCAAAGAACGTTATTGGGGATGGCGAAACGACTGTAGAAAACATTTAATTTATCTGTGAGGCCCTTATTATCGGTTGCTATTGCTTTTGATGTTGGTATGATATCAACTATTCTTTGAATTCCTTGCCACAGGTATCTTTGGTCACCTGTTGGTAAACAATTTTCGAGTTTGTCTCTATAGTGCCGTTTAACTGCTAATAAAGTTTCTCTGACATCATACTTAGCTTGCTTATAACGTTGCTTGCCACCAGATTTGTGAGTCCAATGCTTTCGTTTATGTCTAATATTCTTACCAAACCAGGGTTTGTCATTCGGATACTTAGTAAATGATTAGGGTCTTCTGCAAACATGTGATTTTAGTCGACCAATACGGCCACTGACTATTTTCCTCACAGATTTGACCCATTCTGATAGTGTGTCTAGCTCTACATTCTCCCTTTAAGTCCTTTACCTGGCATATTCTTCAACAGAGTCCATAATGATCTTAAAATTATGGTTCCAGTTGATCCTGCGAGGTTCCCTGAATTTTAATCCACAAGATAATATCTTACGAAGGTGGTGATTTTCAACCAAGTTCAGATTACCAGTGATGACATGGTCAACTGGAGTATATTTGAAGGGAGATGTAGAGTAGTCACAGGATCCTGTTGTTTGAAGGAATTCATCATTTTTAAGTGCCGCAATGCCTTATTGTAATTGAATATTTTATTGGAGATTGTCTTGGTGTACCGATATGACAGAATAGGTACAGACTGGTTCTTAAAGTATACAGGTATAGTTGATGTAACCTTTTTGTTGTGAAGTATATTGCTGATATTAATGGCAGCAATCCCTTTGTTAGTAAATGGAAGATGTATGAAATGACGATGATCATCAGTCATAGGTTCAGCATGAACAGGCTTGTATATTCTGGGGAGTTCCGATTTTTTGCCTGTTCCCCTTTTCTGTTTCCTTTGCTGCAGATATTGCAGCTGTTTTCGTGTACATGCCTTCCTACTGTGGTAGGAACTGTTTGTTTTGTTTGTTTTTTGTTTTGTTTTTTTTTTGCCTTTTCTGTTTGCATTGTGTTGTTTTTGTCCTTTTTTGTCTTTTTTTCTTTTCTCTGTAAATTTTTCAAAATGGGTTACAAAAATAAGAGGTTGTATGAGTGTATTGTATACGAAAATAAGTGAAAAATCATGGTATGTAATATAAAAATTATAAGTGTGAACACTAGAGGTCTTGGACATTACAAAAAACGTAAGAGTTATTTAAGTGGATATCTGAGAGAAATCCAAACATAATTTTGCTACAAGAAACACACAGCACAAATGAAACCTCCAAATACTGGTCTTCCCAATTGAAAGGTCATAAAATTTTTGCTCATGGTTCTAGTAATAGTAAAGGAGTTCTTACTGTATTTAATGGTATGGATTTTAATGTAAACAAAGTGGTAAGTGATCCTGGGGGACGATTTATTATAACTGATATTGACATTTCAGACAAAAAAATTATTATAGTTAATTCATATGCACCAAATGATAAAAAACTCACATGTTATTTTTGAAAGACTTATTTTTAAATATGAAAGATTTTGTTCAAGATCCAAATGTTAACATTATCTGGGGTGGGGACCATAACATTGTGCTTGATCCAATTAAAGATAGAATGGGGGTAACCCTAGACCCTGGAAGCACTCATGTAAGATCTTTAAAGAGATAATGGAGTCCTTTGAGTTAGTAGATATTTGGAGAGTGAGAAATTTAGATAAAAATGCTTTTACTTGGAAAAGGTATAGACCAGATTAATACAGAGTAGACTAGACTACTTTATAATCAGTGATAATTTACAGTTAGACATCCAAAATACAGGTATAATGCCTTGCTTTCTATCAGATCATTCTGCTATCACCCTTGAAATGGGTTGGGAGGAAACAATAAGAGGCCCGTCTTATTGGAAGCTGAATAATAGCTTTTTGAAGGATAATGATTATATTGAGTTGATTGAGGATAATTTTCAGTCATGGGTTCAAGAAAGTATGTGTATAGAGGATCCCCGAGTCAAGTGGGACTGGCTGAAATATAAATCAAACAGAAGTCAATAGAGTATGGTAAAAAGAAAGCAAGGAAGCGCAAGAATGTTATGAATGATTTAGAAAAGAAACTGGTTCATTTGGAAAAATAGTTGAGTGATGCCCCTAGTGAAGAAATTATTTCTGAAATTGAAAGGGTTCAAATGATATTCAAAATGAGTTTGACAAAAAAATAGAGGGATTAATCATTAGGTCAAGGTGTAACTGGGTGGAAAACGGGGAAAAAAACACCAAGTATTTTCTGCAATTAGAAAAATATAATAGTAGTAGAAGCCAAATAAATAAACTTACTAGGGAGGATGGAATTGAAATTAGGGGATTAGATAAAATAAATCAGGAAATCAAGAATTTTTATCAGAACTTGTATTCATCTAAGCTTGACCATAATATAAGTAGTATGCTAGAAAGTGAAGGTTTTTTCCTAAATAATTGTAACATTCCAAAATTAGATGATGAAATGTCAAATTCATGTGATGGTCTATTACTGAAGATGAAGCATTAACAGCCTTGAAATCCATGAAAAAAAATAAGACTCCTGGGAATGATGGTATAACTTGTGAATTTTATTTACAATTTTGGGCACTTGTTAAAACATTTTTGTTGAACTCCCTTATTGCTTCGTTTGAACATGGTGAATTTTCACCATCCCAAAGACAAGGTGTTATTTCCCTTATTGAAAAAAAGGGAAAGATAAAAGGTATATTCGTAACTGGAGACCTGTTACTTTATTAAATGTTGATTATAAGATAGTAACAAAGTGTTTGGCAAAAAGGTTGGATAATATTCTTCCTGTGTTAATACATGAAACTCAGTCAGCTTTTGTAAGAAACAGATATATTGGTGATGTAATCAGACTTATTGAAGGGGTGATGGATTACACAGAAGATATGAATTGTCCTGGTATTTTAATAACAGTTGATTTAGAAAAAGCATTTGACTCACTTGAATGGTCATACCTGTTTAAAGTTTTAAAAACTTTTAATTTTGGACATAGTTTTATAAGTTGGATTAAAACATGTTATAAAAATAGTGAAAGCTGTGTCATGAATAAGGGCACAAGTACAGGTTATTTTAAACTATTCAGGGGAGTCAGACAAGGAGATTGTATATCACCAATGTTATTTGTGCTGGCTTTGGAAATTTTTTTGATTTCTCTCAGGTCTGAGAAAGATATAAAAGGTATTGATGTACATGGGGAAGAAATTAAAAATGCTTCATTTGCAGATGATCTTACTTGTTTTATACAAGATGTAAATTCTGCAAGAAATATGTTTAAATTATTGGACAGATTTACAAGTGTTTCAGGTCTCAAAGTAAATATAAATAAAGTGAAGCTATGTGGCTTGGAAAACAAAAACACTGTAAAGATAAACCTTTGGAGGTAAAATGGACAGATGACCCAATTAAAGTTGTTGGAATTTATATTTCATACGACAGAGAAAGAGCTCTCCATATGAATTTAGCAGAACCTTTAGATAAACTTAGATGTAGCTTAATTTTTTGGAAAAGTAGAGTCCTGACTATCCTTGGAAAAATTCAAATAATTAAAAGTTTGGGCATTTCTAGAATTCAGTATGTAATGAACATGATTGAAATTCCATGTACTGATTTGAAAAGGGTTTAATTGTTCATTGATTTATAAGTTTCTTTAGAAGGGTCCTGATAAGATTACTCGACAAACAGTGACTGGTACTGTAGAACAAGGGGGAATCTCTTTGCCAGATATTAGAACAATTTATAAAGCTCAGCGTATTAATTGGATTAGAAGATTATGTGATTCTGGTATAAGACACCCGTGGAAAAGAATTGTTATGAAAGAATTGGAAAGAATTGGGGGTATAGAAATGTTGTTAAATTGTAATTTTAATGTTAAGAAATTATCTGTGAATTTTTCTAATTTTCTTAGATGTATGTTACAGGTTTGGTCTGAGATTAATAATTATGCAAAATATGATGAAGAAAGTGTATTTTATCAAATAATCTGGAATAATCAAAACATTTTATTTCAGGGGAAATCCATGTTATTTAAAGAATTTGTACGAGCAAATATTATGTATCTGGGACAATTGTTTGATCAAAATGGTAAAATTATTTCATGGGAAAAAGTAAGACAAATGGGAGTTCCAAATTCATCTGTGCTGCGATGGTTTGGAATTATAAATGCCATACCAAAAGACTGGAAACGTAAAGTAGATAAGCAGATGATTGACAGTTTTAGAGTTCCTGAACAAGAGATTTTATTTAAGATTGGCACAGTGTGTACAGAGATAAAATGTTGTAATACAAGAAATGTGTCCAAGTGGATAAATGATTGTAATTTTATTACCCCAAAATCTGAGTTCTTTTTACTAGAGTGTTTAATGAGTTTATTGAAGATTGGGATTTGTTGTATCAGTTACCTTATAAAGTGACAATTGATAATAAGCTTAGAGCATTCCAGTTTAAAGTACTGCATAATATACTTCCGACCAATGTAACGTTATCAAAATGACACCACCTAGAGTTGACTCTGAGAAATGTACCTTTTGTGAGGATCAGAGTGAAACACTGGTTCATTTGTTTCATGAATGTGTATTTGTGGTGGAATTTTGGGAGGGAATTTATAGGGTATGGGGAAATAGAATTGGATTTCAGAGTCACCCAACTGTTAGACAAATTATTCTTGGAGATGGAAGATTTTCTTTATTTTTAAACTTTGTAATCCTTGCTGCTAAATACTACATTTATAGATCAAAATATCAAAAACAAAAACCAAGTTTGGGTGCTTTCAAAAAATATCTGCAAAATATTCAAAACTTGGAATTTCATATTGCTAACAAAAAGAATAAGTTGAATTCTCGTCTTAAGAAATGGGACAGTTTTTAAGATTATAAGTTTTCTTTTTCTCTTTCTTTCTGTCTCTTGTGTGTGTCAACTTGATATTCCTTTTATTTACAAGCACAAGACCTGTATTATTAAATTAATATTATTTAATCAGTATTACTACATGAAAATTATAAGATATGTAAAATACATTCATGTAACAATTGGAAAACAACTTTTTTTGTAAACCTCAAGCAACCCAATAAAATGTTAAATACAAAAAAAAATGTTCGGATCTGTCAAAGACAATCCCAATGCATAGGCATGCAACCTTCTCAAGTCCTTGATGGAAAGAGCAAAAAATGAAGTACGAACGTGATGGAGACCTAAAGGCTTTGTAATAAAAGAAGCATTTCATGAAATTTGTCATGGCAGTTGGTAGGTAGATGTATTCAATTTAGGCCGATGGTAACACCTATGACCATGACTACGTCTTCTACGGACAGAAGACTGAAAGAGGCCCATCACATTCACTTCTGAACAACCAGGACTTGAGAGATTGCCTATATCTTTGATGTTGTCATTACATCCATAAGGCATTGCGGTACCTAACTGTCTAATCCAGTGGTATTCTCTCTGTCTACGGAATGGTGAACTAAGTGTGGGGCTGTTGGTTGGATGGTATATTTTTTCAAGAATACGGACATGCATAGACAAAGTGGAGTGATCGTCTTGGTTAAAATGCTTATAAAGTTGCACGTCCAAAGATCGATTCACTCCACTGCGATGTCCGTTCATTCTAGATCGTAAGCTGTTTCCTGTTTCACCAACATAAATGAGCCCACACAAAGAACACTCAATTCCATAGATTACGTTTTTGGTAGTGCAATTCAGAGGTTCCAGACATTTGGTAGAATAGGTCTTACCTGTCAAACTACTACTGAACTGTTCTTTTGTGATGAGCATACTGCAAAGTTCGCAGTTTTTAATACCACACTTTGTAGTGGAACCTGGATAATCACAAGATCGAGATGACTTTAAACAGTCCGTCAGTAGCAATTTGCATGGTTTAATTTTCTGGTAGCTCTCTCCATTTCTGTGATAAAAATTGCCCTCTGATTGCACGTATGATGTCTTAGTAACATCCCGAAGCATAATCCGAGGGACACACGGTTTTTGAGGTACTGTGTACCGTGTAGCTGGTCGGGACCTGGTTAACCCGGGGTCAAGTCCTAGCCGGTATGATATATCTCTTATACAGTCATTCATTATCATGAACGAGTACCAGGTGGATGATGCCCTTGGGGACAATATGTCCACCAGCATGAGCATCGACCTGGTCGTAGTAAAATAATCGCAATCATACCAATCCATAATCCAATAACACTAGGTCAAAATTTGTAAGACAATAGTTGTAAACATTGACACAAAACAGCACAGAACAGACAGTAAATAGACGGTACACAAACAAAGTCAAATTCATGAAAGAAAGATATATGGACCTCTGGCCAAAAGACCAAGAAGTGATGTCAGGTGTTCCGTGAGACATAGTCTTAAATATTTATTTGATATGTAAGGTATGCGATTCATTCACTCAGAAATGTTTGTGATTAAACATACCTGCACCACACCTTCCATCTAACATACATTGAGCAATGTTTTTTAAGAACAGATATAAAAAATCTTCAGGGGCTTGTCTTGGTCACAAACCACTTTACTCTCTCCATCCTTCTTACTGACATTAGACTTCGAAACCCAAATGTTGTGTTGCCCTGCAACTGATACTTGGTCAGCTGTAATTTGATGGGTTTCAGATGCATAGCCAACGCCTTTACAGCTCGTGTCATTGTAACCTTGGACACTGAAATATAATCGAAGATGTGTGAGGTTAGTGATTTCCATATAAAACATAGTAAAATTGTATCCATTCTACTGACATTTGTGTCACCTTTTACACACTAAAAAGGTAAACGAATTCTCTCATTAACTGCTTTAATTGTTATGTATATATATATATATATATATATGTTTATGCAGTTTTTCAACTGTTAAAACTGTTTATATGTATATATTTTAAAAAAGAACAAATGTACTGGTATACTGCCTGATAATGAGTCATACTTTTACAAGAGTTGACATTCTGATTCTGTCATAAGCACAAAATACAGGGCCTAAAGAGATCATTGTTTACAGGCCAAAGTGATAAATATTTTAACAGGCTCGTAACTGTATTTCCGGTACGAAAATTTGTATAATATTAAAATGTTGGGTTTCAGAGAATTGTAATGGAACCAGGCAGTTCAGTTTTCTGGAATACATCGTCTGACATGGGCCAATTTCGTCAGATGATAGCCAAATGTTCGACGGAGGTAGGCAATATTTTTCGACCAGCTGAGTTCTTGGTCAAGTCTAAACCTAAACAGGTGGCAGAAGGAGATGCTTTGATTGTCGCACTTTGATTGGAAAGAACTTTTATGTGATTTGGTATTTTCTTGAGTTGTTGCATAGTACC
The DNA here is from genome assembly GCF_041260155.1 of Ptychodera flava. Lineage (NCBI taxonomy): Eukaryota > Metazoa > Hemichordata > Enteropneusta > Ptychoderidae > Ptychodera > Ptychodera flava. Next base: position 3,598,223 of record NW_027248350.1, read on the forward strand.
GAAGAGCATGTATTGATATTTCGAAATGTTGGGTTTCAGAGAATTGTAATGGAACCAAGTAGTTCAATGGTGAATTTCATGTTCCAGATCATCGTGAAGGATGTCAATATCATAAATTGTGGATGCTTTGAGGATGTTTATGTCATCGGCAAAACCATAAATTGGTGTTGTGAATTGAAGCCATGTGGGGAGATCGTTAATATAAAGTCCACAAACACTACTTGAGGTACAACCGTTTTGACTTGAATAAAGTTAGATGAAATGTTACCAATTTTAACACACTGAGTGCGGCCTGTTAGGTAGCTACTAAACCATTGAATTGTAGATAGGTAAAAATTGTAGTGTTGAAATTTACTGAGCATAATGTTATGGTTATCTGAATCAAACGCCTTGGAAAGGTCTAATACGAGAAGAGAGGATATTTTCTTAGTGTACATGTTATCAAGGATGTCAACGGTTAAACGCTGTAGTAAAGTAGCTGTAGCGTGTTTGGGACGAAAACCAGAAGAAGTTGGAAAAAGAACATATTTGATTCCAGAAATAAGTTGCGCTGGTTGCAGACTAAACGTTCAAGAACTTTTGACAGGGTAGAGAGAAGCGAAATTGGACGGTAATTTTTAACATCTTGCTTATCTTGTTTCCTTTTTTAAAATGGGAATAATTGTAGCTTTCTTACAGACAGTTGGCACTATTCCCTGAGATATAGACATATTGAATACAAACGTCAGTTAAGGAACAATTGCTGGTATGGACAGTTTGATTAAATGAGAGTCAAAATCGTTCTCTGACGAAGACTTGTTAGAAGGCAGTGAAGACAAAACAGAGGTGACTTATTCTTCTGTAACACTAGTAAGTTTGAAAGGCAATTTGATGTGATCCAGTAGTGGTTTTGCAGAATTGATCTCTTCTTGGACCAGCGTACCAACGTTGGAAAAGTAATTGTTGAAGTTATTGGCAAGGAGAAGTGGATCATCATGAGCAGGTAGTACATTGCAGGAAGGATTCAGAAAAGTATGAATCTTTTTCCAGACTTTGTAGGTGCTGTCGATGTTTTCTTTGATTATGTTTTCGTAAAAACGAGTGAGTGACTCTTGTCTTGTGTAGTAGATTGTTCATTATGTTCTATATAGCTTTATGATTGTTGACATTTTCTTTAAGTGAATTTGAATAGAACTCTGTCTTTGCCGTTTTAATGTTCATTTACAAAACTTACCTGCATCAAAGGTACAGGTTTATATCTCTGGTGCGTTTTACAAGCATACTGGTCTACCTTTTAACATTTTGAGTGGACGCAAAACAAAGAATTCATTTACATTAACCCTATGGACATTTCTAAAGTAGCACAACTGTGCATAAATGGAAGTGTCCCATGACTTATTGCGATTTTTATTCTTAAATTGTTGAGGAGAAAATGTGTCTTTAATTTTTACATACAATCACTTAAAAGTAATTTTGGCAGAATAGTCAAGAAATGGAACATATTTTTGTTCTGTTTAAATTTCCTGCCATTTTCAAAATCTTGCCATATTAGGTGAAAAATGGAGAATCTTTGTCAAAAATGGAGTGAATCAGTGGGTTGCACCATGTTGTATTTGTAAAGATTCAAATGTGTACATGCACCATTTACGCTGTTTATCATGTAGTTGTATGGAGGCGGCCATATTTGGGTGCGGCACCCGTTTAGTATTGATCTCACCAAAACCTCCCCATGCAGTCCCACTCAGTGGATAATTATACTTGAGTAAACATCTCTGAGTTAGAACATTTGTGTGAACTAATTTTAATCTAAATCTAAAATCATGAAAATAATGTCAAAAGTTGCAGCTTATGTGCCTTTAACAAAAGGTAATGAGTTGAAGTATTAATGATCTTCTTATATTGTAATGAAATGTGACTCAGTATTTGTGAAATATGTTTTTTCAGTCTTATATGTCAAAACGTGATCTTTTTACACAGTTTAAGAGTGCCATATGAAATATGGAACTCAGTATGGTACCTTTATGTGATGTAATTTTTCAGATGGCATTACAACTTAAGGAAACTTTATTGTTTCCTTATAATTTTTTTTCAAACTGATTTCCTTTAAAGGCCCTAAGTAGGTGTTCTTTTTATGTTTCAAGATGTGATTTGACATGACAAAGTTTGGCTGTAATTAGTTATCTTGTTAACAATACAATCATTTCAACAGTGAATAAAAGTCATCTTAAAACTTATATTTCTTCAGCTGGTTTTGTGAAAATCACCTCATTTACAAGACATGGCCTGTAACTGACACACCCACCTCAGTTGCAAGACATTGTCCCGCAACTGACACACCCACCTCAGTTGCAAGACATGTCCTGCAACAGACACACCCAACTTAGTTGCAAGACATGTCCTGCAGCTGACACACTCACCTCAGTTGCAAGACATGTCCTGCAACTGAGACACACCACCTCAGTTGAAAGGTATGTCCCGCAACTGACACACCCACCTCAGTTGCAAGACATGTCCTGCAACTGACACACCCAGCTCAGTTACAAGACATGTCCTGCAACTGACACACCGGCTCAGTTACAAGACATGTCCTGCAACTGACACACCCACCTCAGTTGCAAAACATGTCCTACAACTACTTCCCACCCCTTAATCAGTACAGTTGAAGTTATTTTAGTCCTAGTTAGAATGTTGTTGTGTTTCAAACTTTTTCCAAGCACAAGCCAGATTTTTATACATATTTTTTAATTTGCTTCATTTTGCTTCATTTATTTCCCCATAAATTGTGAATTCTGACGGAAGCTGATAGATATTGTGCACGAATGTAAGAAATTAACAATAAAAATTATAATGAATACTCTTTTGAAAAATATAAATATTTATCGAGGTAAAAGAAGGAGAAAAGCTACTTTTCGGAAAGTAGAATATACTTTTCGGGCTGTTCAAGGCAAAAGTTCGAGCTACACCACTGCAGCTAGTGTAAGGTAGCCGTCCTTATTTACGCCGGGGGTCACGGAGGAATGTGAGGGGATTACTCAAACAAATTGTAACTCAAAAGGCTTGCTCTTAGTGTTTAGAGGAAGAAGCGAGAGGGTTACTTAATTTTTTATGCGAAATAATTTGAAAGACCTCTCAGATTGCACGATTTCACACATCAATTTCCCAAAACTTTCGATGCAAATGGGGTACACCCCCTCCCATGCTCTCCCCCTTGGGGTATTCTACCAGTTTAACTAGTAAAAGACAAATCAAAAACACATTTCAGATTGCAAGAGACTGCACCATTGCATACATCAATATTCTCACATATTCACAGGACCAAGGACAAAACTGAACTATTGTGAATTAATCCTTTATTATCACAGACGCATAGTTTGATTGACTTCAGTTCAATAACCATTTTCACATTTAACCATACCTTATTCATGCTTTTCATTGGAAGCTGGAGAATTGATACAAGATGGTCACAGATTTTCCATTCCTGTATACGTTTTTCATTATCATGTTATTTAATTGCCAATATTGCCAATTTGATATTAATGAACTTTCCTTATTAGTTTGATATGTCAAGGAATACTGTATAAAATTTGATGAAACTTGGTAATGATGTTGATCTTCCAGTAGTGTAAAAGTGTATGTGACATCCTGCCGATTAACTATAATTTACTTATTTAATGACCTTTTGTAATGACGGTGACAGTCCAGATTGGCTTGACATTATACTCACCATGGTATGGAATAACTCTATTGTTCTTTGTTGTAAAATTATGCCTCTAAATTGTTTGCAAGCAGTCTGGGTCATTTCCAAAATCGGCAATGTTATACCAGTAAGCAGCCTGGACTGCGTCGCTATGCTCGAATTTCAGGCAATTGTAGCAGGATACCGTATCTGCCACGAATCAGGGCTTCGTGGGATTTCAGGGAAGTTATGATACTAAGTGCAGCATTTTATTACTTTAAATCATAGTTCCATAGGTATGAAAGTATAAGCCTCATTAAAGCTGCAAGCAGCTTTACGGTGCCCAAGCATTTGAAAGCTGTGGGAAAAGGCACAAGAGTGATAATTCATAACCGTAGCCAAGAATGTGATATTTGCATATTTAGTGAGTTAGAGGATGCAGCACGATAAAGTCTTCGATCGTACAGAATATGTAAGGTATAGCACTTGTGGTAGCCTATAAATATGATGTATGCATATTGGAGGGCAAAGGTCATCGGGGTCATGTGACTTCTAAACAAATTGTATTCCATAGTTATCCCTTTATACCAAAAATCAGACCTCTATCGCTATTGGTCAGCCCATAATTAGGTATGCACATATTTTATGACTGAAAAGATGTACCATCATAAAGTCTCCCATCATACCAAATACGAAGAGGGTAGCACTTGTGGTTACTGAGTTATGGAAATATATGTATATATGTCATTGTGTTCATGTGACATTTTGTCTCAGAAAATTTAGTCCATACTTATCCCTATTTACCGAAAATCAGACCTCGATCACTATTTGCAAGCCCAGAATTAGATATGCACATACTTAATGAGGCTTAGGATGTGCCATCATAAAGTCTTCCATCATACCAAATATGAAGCGGGTAGCCCTTGTAGTTACTGAGTTATGGACATATATGTATGTATGAGGTCAAAGGTCTTGGGGTCATGTGACGTTTTGTCAAAAAAAAAGTTTCAATTGGTATCCCTTTGTACAAATATCAGACCTCTATCTCTAATGGTCAGCTCAGAATTAGATATGCACATAATTAATGAGGTACTGGATGTGCCATCATAAAGTCTCCAATCATACCAAATATGAAGCGGGTAGCAATTGTGGTTACAGAGTCATGGACATATATGTATATTTGAGGTCAAAGGCCTTTTGGGTCATGTGACATTTTGTCAAAAAAAATTTAGTCCATAGTTTTCCCTATTTACCAAAAAATAGACCTTCAGCTCCATTGGGAACGTTATTATTAGATATGTACATGATTAATGAGGTACAGTATTTTGCAAGGATCAAAGGTCAGAGGGCATCCCAAATTTTAGTGTCGAAGTGTGTCCTCTACTGGTCAATGTTGAAGCCTCCCAGACTCTTACATTGGTCAGAATAATGCAGCTTAGCTGCATAGGTATAGCACGGGTCAAGGGTCATTGAAAATTGTGAAAAATAATGATTTAAATATCTTATTCTCTAAATCGAAATTGCCTATGACCTTTGAATATAGCAATAAGGAGCCTTGACCTATGGTCTACAAATGTTGTTTACAGTACTTTCATTGATTTATTGTTATGCAAGTGAGATGAATTTACAAGTCTCAATCGAAGATAACTGCTGGGTCATGTGACCAGTGGGTCTAGTAATAGACATCAAATCAGGTGCAATAATCATTATCATTCGTCATTATCTGTTTTCAGAGAAGGCTGAATATAAATCAATGTTTCCAAAGTACGAATTTCTTCGATAAGCTTTTGTTTTGAACGTTTAAAGTGATGAACTCGTTCAGCGCTGTACTGCTGACTTAATTCTTTAATCTTTTGTTTTCCTATATCCCACCAAGACTGAATAGAAGAAAACCTATCCTTCTTCAGTACGCCAACCTTCCAAGAATTCCTTAATTAAAGTACAGTAATTTTCATCATTAAGAAGACTAGTATTGAGACACCAAACTGGATTTTTGTTGACACTCGAATTCATAGTTAAAACAAGAGAAACAGGAGAGTGATCAGATAAATCAGTAGGAGAGTCAATAGACATGGATTTAATTTTCGAAGTCAACTTCTTGTTGATGAAGAAAGTATCAATGCGACTTTTTTGCTCTATTCTCTGCCACGTAAAATTATGAGCCTGCTTATGAAAATAACGCAAGGCATCAGAAAGCTTACAGCGATGAACAAGAGAAGAAAAAACCTGCAAAGACTTTAAGTGTGGTTCAATATGAGACGACCTATCTAAATCAGAACAAGAGTACAATTAAAGTCGCCCCTATGACAATATTTTCATTATCAAGATCAAAATCAAGGAGAAATTTACGAATACTTTCAAAGAAAATACAACGATCATCTCAACTTGAAGGAGCGTAAATATTGAGCAAATGAAAGGAAGTGTCATCCATTTTAATATGCAAATGAAGTAGACGACCCTAGACGACACTTTTTACAGAAACAACATCAACATTTTATTTTCGAGGAAACAGCACTGCAACCCCAGCAGAATTACTAGTACCATGAGAGAAATAAATAGGCGCACGCCAAACTACTTGCCACTGAGCCTGATTAGCCACTGTAGATTGGGTTTCTTGTAAAAAATAAAAATCAGCATAGTGATTGGACTTCAACGAAGACAAAATGTTATACCGTTTTAAAGAATCATGGCAACCATTTACGTTCCAAGAAATGAAACTTGCCATCACTAGACAAGCAAAACAAGAACGATATTACTTCCCATGTTTCGTAATAGTAAAGCTTTTACATTGTCTAACATGTTTTGTAACTTTGCCGCAAGTTTATGGATACGAACTTTTTGTTGACTAGTGACAATATCTGACCTGCGTAAGTTAGCAAATGACTTTATGAGAACTTTAAAATCTGAGCAGTAATCTTTACATTTTTCTATCATATTTTTAGAGCCCTTAATGTCTTCTAAAAACTCAAGCAAATTAGATGGCTTGATTTGTAGCTTTTCCTGAAATTCTGATGAGTCAGAAATTTCAGACGCAACAGACTCATTGTCATTATCAGACATTTCGTGGTGGCACCGGGTGTCCGGAATGGGTATGCGTACCCTGCCAGCTAGCCGCATCCGTCAAGATTGAATTAGCGCTCTATATTGTGAATAACTGCATTTAAGGTAGTTTTCCACCTTCGCGACTTCATTTCAAATGTCAATTCTGCCATCAAGTTGTGTATTTCTACTCAAGTATTATATATCACCTGAAAACTATTTCTATGATTGTTTTGTTTGATCAAGAAAATTAATGGGCAATGAATTTTCGTGACGATATCAGTGAAAGTGTAAAGGAATTGGGTAAACTGAAGTAAAAAAATTAAGTCAGAGCAGAAGGAGCTATTGTCTAGGTGTCAACGAGTAATTGCACTTTAGAATAAAATCGTGTCTCAAATTTTAAAAAAGGCCTTGGTTTTTTCAGTGTTGAATGAAATTTATCTACCGATAAGTCTCACAATTAAGCATCGATAACTCGATTCTAAAAACCTAGATTAAAAGACTTATACATGGTTTTAGAGACAGCCTATTCAACAAACCTCTTTGAAAATCTGGTGGACTTCCATTCACTAGTTTTCGAGTTAAACTCTTTTTAGCGTGCTGCAAAGTGATAACATGCTGAAATGAGAAAGGGGGATTTAGTAATTGGTTCGGTTTAACCTTTATGAATGGCCATAAACAATGTACTTGACAGATAAAACACCCAAACTAGATAGTGCTGTCCACTTTTAAGCCAAAACAGTACTTTCACTCATTGAAATCAATATCAACAGTTAAGGAGTGCCAAGGAAGGGATTATGCATAATTATGATAGATTAGCCGTGAGAATTGGACAGAGTATTAACTGTTAGACCTTACTGTCAGGACTGTTACGGCATCTCGATGCCGTCTACACAAGCGTAAATATAATGTAATTTATGTCAGCTTTCGATCTCGGAGACGGTTCATAGCCGCAGAATTGATTGAGCGATCCCGATAATGAGTGACATAGCGAATGGAATATCGGTTGAAAACACAATTAAATACCTGCATTTATCTGTAGATATAGATTGGCAGTGTCTGTGATCATGAGGGTAAAAAAGGCCTCCATGCTGTGATTCATTCAGCTTCGAACTTAGGCGCCTTGCAAATAGATTTACACCACTCCGAGCGTTTCTAAGACAATAGTTAGCCTCCGCTGTTTACGACATAATACTGAATGAAGACCGATTCTGGAGTCATTTTGGCTGACATAGCAAAATGCCAGTCAACAGTAACAAAGTCAAGGCAGAAAATTTGAGAAAACTTAAACATTAAGACATAAACGTCATATTACCTTAGCCGCTGTTCTCGTCGAGGGCTGTCGAGGGCTGTCCCAAAACATTGCATTTCATCGATATCGTTAGAAATGCTCTAATCGGAGAAAAAATCATCGACGATCGGCGTTTAAGTTTGGCTGTTGTATGATCCTTTGTCTGACATTCGCAGGCTATCTTTTACATCCGTGTGATTGTTTTTGACTTTCGATGACCCCTTTTTTGTTTTCTTCCTTTCACAATACTGTATCTGTCTCTGCCCTGGATGCTTAACGTGTATGGGTATGTCGCAGTATTCATGTATCGCAATGTGGCCTTTAGTGGGACGTACGGTATAATTTATATATACGGGATGGCCGGATCGTTTCAAGAGATATTGAACATTAAAAATATTACGAATTCTCCCGGTGCTTTTTCAAACACGCAAAAAAGTCTCAAATAAAACATTCGGTATGTGGCAAAGCTACTACAAATACACGGCTCGTCCATACGACTCGTCTGAAACGGATTATGCTTCCAAATGTAGTCTTGGGATTCTGATCAAAACTACTGTCTGACCCGGATGATCATTGAAATAAGCAAACGTAATTGGGCGGGCGATCTCTGACAAGCGAACTTGACCGTGACTTTTTATCACTTTTATTTGATAATGACTACAGGTCCTGCCATTACTCATGCCATAGAATGTAACGCTCGGTATATACTGCTATTTGTGATCCTTACTAACCTGAAATTGAATCGTCAAAATTTCACATCTGGCCTCGTTGTGTTGCTAACACAAAGACGCTACAATCTTTTGGAAGCGGCCACCCCTATGAGAAAAAAACGTACTATTCACCGTTCTGCGCCTGATCGCTACGCATACGCACGATAGACTTGACACACGAAGTTAACGGTGGTGTCATTGGGATTTTCACAGTGAATGTTGTCTAAGTGCATGCAACAATACAGTGACGCTACCGCTTAGCTTAATCCGTTTTTACCATTAAGATTTAGCGGTAGTCTCAAAATGCGAAACGTGCATCTGTTCCTCTAGTAGATTTTTATCGCAAAATTTCAGCCAAAATCAGAAACCTTTAGACTAAGATATTCTTCACACTTGGAGATAAATATTACAGGAATGTTTTTCCGGGAAATATCAAATTTTCGTGTTTTCGACTTAAAGTACCCCGTTAAAGGTGGAAAGCTACTTGCTTAAGTTGTTGATCATATAACGAATTGACATTAAAGAAAGGCATTTACCAGTAACAATAGCTCAATCTCATCATTATATTTAGCCTCTTCTGTACTGAAAATGGGCATTTTTTGTTCAAAAGAGCCATTACTCAAACATGCTTGGACCAGTTGTTGCAGATTATTGAATTTTGACATTTCAAGAACTAGGTAATGACATACCTAATTCTGTCCAACTTGTTAAAAGGCCATCACCCCATGCCGTTCATAATATTACTAATGTCTATTTATTTACAATACAAATCAATATTTGCAGCAGTCACAGACAGGGCTTTGGTACGTGCATTTCTTTGTTCATGCACATCATATCGACTTTAATTAGTCACATCCGAATTACAAGCGGCTCTATGTCATTGTCAATGACTTGTTCTATTACAATGCCCTGTACACTATAGTTTGTACAAATAAGAAATATATATTGCATGTTTGAAAGGCAAAGATTAATGAATTAAGTGACCTGAATTCAAGAGAGAAATTGCTTAACATGTAGATTTACTGAGACCGGACATGCGGAATTTCGAAAACTTCCTGAATTTTCATACTCACTTGTTCATCAGGAACATTGAAGAAACCTACACGATATTTCAAAATGTAGTGATTTGTTTATGTTTCTCTGTCTGTCTTGTGTGGACTGGCCCCTGGTGTGTTGTGTAACTGAGAGCATGTAGCTGATTAAAGATGTAAACAAGGCCACACAAGCCCTGTAGTGTTAATGTTGTAAAAATCGCTGATAAACGTAGATTAAACAACGCCTTTGACAATTGCGTTTTGCTGCTTTATCAAACTGGAATGTACGTGACTCAGTGAAGGGGAAAAATAATGTTTGCAAAATCAGTGCTAAGATAGGACGCATATAAGTGCCACATGTATTAATCAACATGATTCATAGGCCTACTGTTATGTTATACGGTATTATATATAATTCCTCAAATTCCTTGCGGGATTGTATGCAACATAATAATTATCATATTATTGTGAATAATAATATAGGTGCTATTTTCACAAAAAATGATAGATAGGGGTATTATTTTCGGTTCAAAGGAACAAAAACTAATGTCCATTTTGATGCCCTGTCTTTCTATGGCAACCATTTCTCGGTTAAAAAATAACAATTTTTGTCAAATGTCATTGAAAAAGGTAGAGAATGCAACAAAACTTTCAAAAACAGTTTTTGATAAGTTGTATCAAGAAAAGTGATTTTATACACATGCAGCCTGTTTCAATGACAAGCATTTTTGTGTTCAAAATATCATTTGTGTCAAATGCCATTTAAGATGGCTTAGATTGCAGCAAAACTTTCAAAACAGTTTTTCGATGGGTTTTTGACAAACTAAAGTGATCCTAATACTCATGAAGCCTGTTTCTACGACAACTATTTGTTGGCAAGATGTCTTAGTTTTTCAAAAAGCACCACCAAAAAAGGTGTGATCACTCACAATGTTTAACAATAAGACCATCAAGGGTTTAAAAATTCCAATGGAATGTCTTGTGCCACTTGTTTCCCTGGCAATCACTTTGAACTTCTACACGGTTTCCATGGAAACAGATGGCATAGTAGTGGACATTACATTGTTTTTCTCTACCCAAGATGTGCTTATTGTTAAATTTTCAGAGGTTCCTGTTAAATTTCACTAATTGGTAAAGATCATAAATATTCAAAAAAGTATAACCTGATGTGGCCATCCAAGTGGCTGAAAGGGCTGTTAAGGTTCCAAGACAAGAAATGACCTCTTTAATCTAACAATTCTCTGGTAGTTAGAAATTTCAGAACCACCGCAAGTCCTACATTTTCTAAAAGCCTAGATATAGGGAAAGATTTTGGTAATTACAGTGTCACCATTGTTTACACAACTATCACGTGACAGTTAATTTGCACAATCTTTCAAAATCGGTTTTCCCTATGTTTTGTCTCAGTACCTCAAAATATCTGACTCGAACTTACTTGATTGCAAGCGGTCACAACGCTCTGCCAAAGTGTGTCTCAGATTTTTTATGTCTTGCTTAGTTTTTATTTGACACAACGCAGAGAACGCAGCGTGGCTTTATGCGGTCTGTGCTAGTCGTAATGCTAAAATTCAGATTAAGACGAACCGACTTACACACCAAATTCACACATTCGCATTAAATGGGGAATTTTGCTTCTGAGCACAGTGATATAACCAGGAAATACTGAAATTTTACTGTAATGCAAGAATAACTGTACAATGCCATGGTTAAAAAACTTACACCGTCAATTGTAGAAGCCTGAATCTTAATATGGCAGCGACATCGTGTGTCCGCAGCTACTTTGGCTTTGTTCAGTGCAACGTTTATCCCTTTTGTTACCTAAAGTATCTCAAAATCCGACGGCAATCGATGAAAACAATACAAACCCATTGGTGAGCATCAGGTATGACAAAGTGAGCTCTCATAAAAGATATACGTGGAAAGTAACTGGTTCAAGTAAAAACGTTTGCTAAACACAAGAGAAAGCGTAGCATCACCAGAACATAGACGATGGTCGATTATTGCATTAAGGCGCCCTGCCTCAGTAATGTCATAGCTTTGAGGCTGAGCATGTTGGGTCTTTCCGATGGAGGAGAAAATCGAATTTAGTGTTACCAAGGGGGATTATTGCAGGTTCCTCAAATTAGACTTCTTAATTAAAGAACATAAAGGCCACGCAAATGTCCAGATGCTGTAACATTAAAGCAACAGTAAATTTTTGACTGTATAAAAAAATGTGCTGTCCTCAAAAGGGTCCTTCAATAGTTACGAAAGGGGAAGTATGTTAGCGCGCGCATAAATATTACCGTCCTGAGAATGTTGACAAATGTTTGACCCTGGGATCCCGAACGTAATTTTCATATCACTTTCGAGTAATGTATAGTTAGATGAAGATTTTATTGGATCACATAATGAGAAATATCGAAAACATCGTTAAAATATGTAATAACAATAAAGTTTTGATGATTTTTATGTTGTACGTTCTATCGTCGATCTTTTTTGTTTTGCGGTTCCCGAGCTTCCCGACTGGATGAGCAGGGCAGTGAATCGTACCCGAGATTAGAGTACATTTCATCAGTACGTGTAGCGAGCGTTTTATAGTCATGTGTGATAACCAGACGTCAGGTGTGATAATCAGACGTTCGCGACGGCAACCGACACTTACATGTGTTCCATATTTACGTGTGGTATTTTCTTAGATATAGTTAATTTTTTCCCTGGAATTTAAAATATCATTGTAAATTAGCAAACATCTTGAAAATTAGAACAGTTGTAGCAGTGCGAGAATGACTTGTTATGATTAATGACGTAAAAGAAAAAATGAAGTCTCATTCAGCTCTTTATCTGATGCCCCACATGATTTCTTTAAACCCAATAAATAACTGGTTCAAAGAAAATGTCCTGAATTAATCCAAGGGTTGAACGAGGAAGAAGAACAGTCGTCCCGTGAAGAATTTTTTTCTTTAAAATTACACTAATTTTGTTTGTTACTCATATATATTGCAGCAAAATTATAGGGAAAGCTCAATAACCCTTAATAGCGTTATTGGATCACTAAGTAATAGTTTTTGCTGCTACACTTGTGGTTTAGCCCATGTCAGTGTAAGCATAAGGACTATTGCATCGATCGGCCCAGATATCATCTGCTTAAGAACTGAGAAATTTTTTGAGGCATTTTTCATTTCACAGAGAATGGTAAGACTTACCATTGCTAATCGATCAATAGGACCCATAGGCCTACTTTATTTCATATAATTCTTTATTCTTTATATAAAGCCCCTTATCGATTGTATGCAATATAACAATGCAATATAAGAACAAGAAAATCGTCTTACCCCTACTTCTTGAACTGCAATGACAGCACAAATGTTATCCTCTGAACGTCCTCGGACTTGAACTGAATTAACACCATTAGGAAATCTAAAATAGTAATACTGTAAAAAGTAAAAATAAATCAGTGTTGGGGAAAAGTAGATATTTCGAACTTCTTATATGGTAATGAGTTTTACGTCGATGGGGTTTCCGTAGCTTTGCAGCAATTAGCTCTGAATAAAGTAACTTTAAAAATTTTCTGTCTTTGCAATGTGATTAACAAACTGTCAGAGTCAAACTTTTGAATTTAAACTTCCTGCTGCTTGACACTCTTATTCCTAGCATAAACTAGCAGCTAATAGTATTTTCATAAGTGGGTTTCATCACCACAAATTTTCCATAACAAGAAAAATACTGCATCTTACCTGAGGTTGGGATGGTGATATCGTCACGGACTGAGGGGACGACATTCTGAAAGTGAAAGGAGAGCTGATATTACAGTGTCACCGCAATGTAAACCTTGTACCCAACTGGTTTGTCGCCGACAATAAATATCCATAACAATTCAATAATGAAGAGTATATCCTTTTTTAAAACTATAAAAAACGGATGTTGTTGCTGAGCAAGGAGAATATGTTTCTTTGACACTTTACTGGAGAGTGTTTTATCATTGGCTTGAAAAATAACATTTCCGTGGCGATATCAGTAAAGCACTAATCATCAACACATGTGAACGGAGTCGTGGGAACATAAATATCATAACAGAATAAACGGAAGGAATAATTTGGTAGACTCTCTCGTTAGTGGTAGGCGGTTGCGCTTATCGTGGCTGATGGCATTGACCAGCCAGTAACTGCTGCTGCCGGTAAAGGCCAGGCAACGGAGACGGACTCCATGCAAGATAAGAATCGTCTAATTTCTAAAAACCAAGGAATGGATGATTTTGTATCGTTCTGTGTTTCTATCACCGATGAGATACTCAAAGTCTGGGTTTCTAACTATTACATGTAAGGAAATACAAAAATGATATTCGTAGAAGTCTTCGATTTGCTATTACGTCTTACAGGAACTGTTTAGCGAGTATGTATGTTCTGCTAAAGTAGGAGACCTTTGACTTACTCTAAATCAAATTCGTGGACCACAGTTGCTTTAAGGCTATAATACGTGTCGTCAGTTGAAGAGCAAGATACATCAATGACCACTTCTGCAATATCTTCATCACCATATTGCAACGGACAAAGTGTCTTTGCAACAGACTCGTACTGGAACACACATCTAGGGGGGGGCAGAAAAACAATGGATTCTATTAATTGATAAACTTCATCAATGCTGAGAGCACTATTTTAATTTTTGTGAGCTCCAACATAGACCCCTCTCTACTATCTTTGGCCCTCGTCACATAATTTGGTTGCATAAAGAACAATCCTGATAATATAAATCAGCCTTTATCAGGTATCAACAATAGCATGCTCATTTACGAAAAAAGAAATATATGTTCTCTACAAAGAACTACGTACTTGCAAAACAATACAAAGACAATCACTCACTCGTTTTTGTTTATTACTTGCAGGGGTACTTGCCAAGACATAACGCCTTCAGGTTGTTTGACAACAAATAGAATTGGCTCCGTGTCCTGTGCATGGCTCATACTGACATGTATACGGATCGCGGCAGACTATAGAGAAACCATTGGAGGAAACATAGAACGAACTTATCAGGATATAGAAAATCACAAGCGACATTTTCTGTGCTCATCATATCAGAACAATACCCTTTTAGATCATGTCAAATTGTAGAGAGTAGACAAGACAAAACTACGCAGAAGGATTGAAAGGAATGCAACATGCGATCGTAAATTAAGGTAGAGTGCACCTCGGGGACAGATATTTGGACTACCAAACCATTTCAATTATCATTAGGGGAACGCTCCATTAAGTACCCGAGTAACCCGAGTTGGTTATCAAAGGATTAATCTCTATGTCAACATATGTGAACAGATTATCTTTTAGTGTAAACAAAACATTAGCACTGCCGGAACTACTTTTAGCATGGCCCTCGTCGGTCAGCGTTTAACTTGATGATGGCTCTGCTCTGCTAGCACTCAGGATTTCCGACCAGCGTTAAAAGTGCCGTCCAGCACTTGCTGTTACTTTGAGGTCATCACTTAGTTCATAAAATTGAATGAAGAGTTTCCAAAAACAATGGTACTATAGAATCCCTTTCAATAAAATGTTGTTTAAACAATACCAGCAGTTAATTAACGTGCGCTGATTTTGCATACGAAAAGCTATTTAAGCTGGTTGACAAAAAGATCATTGCCCTTTGAACTAAGTTTCCTGTCACACAATATCTCTGTAAGATCGAAAGGAGCCATAATGACGATTTTTTGCTTTGTATGAATGTTTATAACCCTATAAAAGAAAGTACGGTAGCGAAAATCAGCACAACAAATCAGGACTTTTACTAAAATGTACTCTTTCAATTTCAGTTCAGACTCAATGAGTGGCATTGCGGAAAGGTGCATGCAATGCAATGAAAGTCACGAGCAAACTTTGGTGTCAACGGATCCAGTCTTTGAATTATCAATGAACACTCACTTATTTTTCTGGTCAAAAAGCCAAAGGCTACTTGTCCATCGCAACAAGCCTCTCTGTTTGCAGCGTGTTCATTTTTAGCCGGATGCCGGTCAAATTGACCGGCTATATCCGTATTTTGGCCGGCTACTTTTCAGTAATGTTTCACTCTCTAGCCCCTAAATTCTGGTTTTGATAATAATATTTTGATATTTTTGTTGTCTGGCAAGCCGGAGCATAATATTTCAGAAGTGCCGATGTGGCTATATGTAGTCTAGCAATTTACGCGGTGAACTTGTTGCTATCTAGTATCAGCCTGTAGTACCGCGATCTGCGAACGTGTACCGTACTGGGAATCGCTCTCGAGGTCAACCTTGCTTTCCTGACTACAGCCCGAATTATTCCAATGTTCATATCGGGTGTGGCTTACCATTGGACTGACGTTACGTCAACGAATAGCCGACCATTTCCGAATAAAGCCGACGTTTGTTTCTCTCAAACGCGAAAGAGAAGAAAGTCAAACGCGGAAGAGAAAGTCGACGCTTGAGAGCTTTGGTTTTCTGCGTAAGAGTAGGGCCTTGTCTGATGGGTTTGGTAGGTTTTTGATCAAATGTAAAGCGACCAAAATTTACTGAGTCTCATTTTCCATACTTTTGAAACGCCACGTCAATCAATCCATGGTCTATCATAGTGTCAATATTCAAGTCGATCGACATCGCGTTTGTGGAGGGGCCGTGGTTAAGCGGAAGGGAAAGTCTACGCTTGAAAACTTTGATTTTTTGCGTAATAGTAGACTTTGTCTTTTGACTTTGGGAGAAACAGTCATATTGAATTTTCTACTCCACCCTGGGAAAATCACTGAAATTTTTCCATTGTCTTCTGGCCTTGTGTCACATTCAATTACTTGTGCTACCGTCCACCGGCCGGCCTCGTCAACTGTGTCTACCATTTCTCCTTTCTTAAATGTAAGAGTGGCCATACTGTTACAAACGGTTTCTGGCAAGCAATTCATTGATTTTGTTCTCTGTATCGGAGATGTCACATGATACGCGCAGCTCTTGGAGTAAGGACACGTTATGTTGTTTGCATGTGCATGACAAAGCTGGACACGTGGAAAGAATGTTCCATGCTGTTCTGATCACATTTGCATATATGATCAATGCGCGTTACTGAAGTGAAGCGTCCGAAAATAGGAAACTTGAACGAAAATGAACGAAGAACGATATTTTGTTTCACCATATTTCTAAAACCTAGTTTAGAGCTTAAAGAAGAAACTAGATTACTTGCATTGAAAAGTGGGTAGTTCACTTTACCTGTCAACATTGTTCCATGTGCAAGCATATTTGTGTGCCCGTGGTATTGAGTGGATCGTTACAGCCCTGACGTTCCCATCATAGCACCAGATGGATAAGATAAACGCAACAATGGAACATTAAAACCTTTGGGGATTAAAAGTCTTCTGATTGTCACCCGAGTTGACAGGCAGCAACTAGGGTTTCAGGTACCATCAAAGTTAATGGAGCCTTTCCCTAATGTCCTGTGATCTGCAACTTTTGGGTGTTCATTTCAATGCTAATTGTGTTACAATATTTAACACTTTCTAAGTTTTTCGAAAAAACAAAACTGTATTTCCTCCGTAGAGATAACACATGGCTGGCGGCAATTTTGAATTTTAAAATATCGGTAAATCTTTGGTACTTTGTTTCTCTAGAGCAACAAAATTTGCAGTGTTCACCTCACTTTTATTTTTGATTCTGAAAGAGAATGGTTAAATTTCCTTTAGGGAAGTTTGGGTAAAAAGTGTAATTATTTCACTCTTTGCAGGTGTCACGTGAAAGAAAACAGTGAACTTAGCAATTTCCTTTAAAATGAAATTTATTTTTAAAAAATATTGAAACTAATCGAGGGACAAAGTAAAAAACTGTAAAAGTTTACAGGCTACTAATCTCAGCTTGGACGGCACAGAGCTTCAGAGACAGGGTGAGCAGCCCTTTTGCTTGCTTGCAGGTTTGAGAGCAAAGTCCACAATTGTGTAAAGTCCAAAGTATAAATCCAGCATGGCAGTGAAGGTCTTGAAAAGTCTTGAGATTGAGACTGCTGGAGTGTCAAAGTCTTAAAGTAACACTCAAGCGACACGATGTCACATGTCTGACTGTAAACTGTGCCGTCCCAGTATTTATACTTAAATGGTCATATAAGAGAATATATGAACAATCTAGAAATTCCATTTATATGCTAACCACTTCTCTAAAATATACCCACTTGTAATAAATACACGACTGATTGAATTTCCAGAAGATTCCAAACATGACTACTGACTTCAAGGTCATACAATGACCTTGAGAATGTTGTAGACTAATCAAACTCAGGTCATAAGTAAGGTAAAATGACCTTCATAACACACCCCGCTCTTCAAAAAAGATTGTTTTTCAAAGAAAAATATTTCTCTTACAAAAGTGATATGAAAAGTTTAAACAACAATAAACTCTAAATACGAGAGAGACAGTCCTGAATTGAATTGTCTCTGCCATTAATATGTCTAATGTCAAGGTTAAAATCCTGTGACATTAAACAAATCTTAAAATCTATGATTTTTGCATTTTAATTTCTGCAGAAAAACAAGAGAGTTGTGATCAATATAAACCACTGTTTGCTGATTTGAAAAAGTAACATAAATTCAAAATGCTGTTAAGCTATATCAAATATAAACACTCTTTTCCGATGGTAGAGTACTTTCTCTGGGATTTTTTGAATTTGTATAAAAAGTAGCAAGCAGGATGATCAATCTAATGAGTGTCGTCTCTTATGAAACAGCACCAGCAGCCTGATCACTAGCATCTGCAGCTAACTTGTATGGCAAATTGAAATCTGGTGCAGACAAAACTGGAGCACTTTGCAGTATGGCTTTAAGTGTATCAAATGTGTGTTGGTATTGTCATGACTTTCTTTGAAAGTAAGTTAGTAAGAGGCTCAGTAATGGTGGAGAAAGTTGGACAGAATTTCCTGTAGTAACCAGCCATACCGAAAAAACGCATAAGTTGTCTCTTGCA
This sequence comes from Ptychodera flava, assembly GCF_041260155.1. Lineage (NCBI taxonomy): Eukaryota > Metazoa > Hemichordata > Enteropneusta > Ptychoderidae > Ptychodera > Ptychodera flava. The sequence goes on from NW_027248350.1 coordinate 3,616,866, forward strand.
ATCTGGTATGGAAAAAGTTGAAGTGGCACCGATTTTGGCATCAACGGGTATTACCTAACCCTGTCCAACAGTATGTCCAAGGTAAGTTACCCTTACCCAACCGAACTCAGCTTTGGCGGGGTTAACTGTCAATATTACTTTAATATTACTTTGTTCAGTCTCTCAAAGAACTTCCGCATGAGTTTGATATCTTCCTCCCAGGGGTCGCTGTACAAACAACGTCATCGACGTAAGCTTCGCCTCCTTCTACTCGGAATATGACGTTGTTAATTCCAATCATAATAATTTCAAAAATAATGTTAGAATGGTGCGGGCGAGTTCTTCATTCCGAACGGCATTACCTTGTACTGGAACAATCCGTCTGGTGTAACAAAGGCAGTAAATCAAATTTTGTTACATACTTGGGTTTCCCACTCGGTCGATGCAGTCATCATGGGAAAGTGTCTGTCTTTGTGAGCGTCATCACATTCCTGTATAGTCAGGCTCATACTATAACTTCGATCTGGCTTTGGCATAACTATGCGCAGCGAACTACAGTTACTTTTACTGGGTTCAATAACGTCATTGTGCAGCAGATATTTGACTTCTTCCTGGAGATTTTTCGTTTCCGTCTAGACAATCCACACATATCAAATAACTTGCATAGTATTTATCCTGATGAGACGGAAATAAAAAAAACAACCGGGGGGTAAGAACTCAGCGTCATATCTTGATCTATTCCAACAAGTGGATACTAATCGTCTACACACTAAGCTGTATGATAAAAGGGATTATTTCGATTTTGAAATTATGTTGTCCCCATTTGTCAAGTAATATTCCATCTGCACCTGTTTATGGTGTGTAAAAATTACAAACGACCTCAAAAGAGGGATAACATTGAACAATTTTTAAACGTTACACTGTGGCACCATGTGGAATAAATGCTTATCTTAATCCATTTGATCGTTCTCTTGTTTGTTTGGCTGTTTTTATTTTTTGTGTTTCCACGTTTCTCCAAAGAGTTTTAGTACTTAGGAAGGGTTGCACGCAAAACTTTTGTCTGTTTTTATTTTCTGTAATTCGCAATTTTATTTCCCGCTGGTCGGTCAGTATTTTACTGTAACTTGTTGCAGTTTTCATCCTCTACCTTTTAACAAATATGTTTTCTCCCGCTGGTCGGCCAATATTTTACTCTATGGTGTGTACGTGTCTTCACTTCTCAGATACTGTAGGGCTTGTGATTCCTACGCTGATTTTCAAATGACGATATGACAAAATTATGGCCAAATATGACACCTCGGTCACTGAAATGATGAGCGACAGCATTCCCTGCTTCGACTTATTACAGTGATTCATATACTGTATCATCTAATACAATATTTAGGCTATTTTTGGACCTATCCTGACGGGTGTCGCATGCTTGAAAGTAAGTTTCACTATTGCTATCTGTTTAACAGTTTGAACTGACTGCACTACAGGTTGTATTGCAGTTGTATCGCTTAAGGATGATAGATATCCAATTGGTAATTTTTCGGTCGAATTTTCAAAATTCCCTGAGAAAACGCTATAAAGTAAGGCCTATCATTGATATGTGTCACTAGTTCAGAATGAGTAATGGTTTTCTTGTAATTCACGATTTTTAAAAATGAAAACAAATGCACGTGGCTATTCCATGTCAAATCGACGAGCCTTTGTAACATCGTTGACACATTTGCATCGCTAATTGCATAATCCATCGTGAGTGACACAACGTTGCGTAATTTACATAGTGACGTTGTTGGGCTTCTCCAAAAACAAGGATTACTCCCACCTGTCGACAATAAACTGTAACAGTAATGTTTGTTGAAGCAGAGTCCCTCCGAAGCCTAGTCCAATAAGTCAGTTTTCGACATATAGAACGGTTTACGTACAGAACGGTTTCCGCTCAAAATGCATTGCGGCCAAAACCTACGTGTTTTACCAGTATATTTCACGTCTGTCCATACCCGTCAGAAGTACAGTAAAACGACCAAACCTGTTCTCCGCCCAACTTAATTTTAAGACCGAAAACCCAAAATATACGTCCACTGCTGTTAACATTTTCCATGTGAGTCGACTCGCCATGAAGTTCCACATTCAAAATTCAGTGATCCTGCTCTGAATTAAATTAGGCCGAAAAAAACAACCAAAAACCACAACTTTTTCCGGTATATAATGTTGGTCAATACAATGTCTGTTATTCAAAAGCTCTTCCAAGAATCCCAACCTTTGATGCCCAACATCAAATAATTGTGTCCATCTCTGATCATATTTGTATAACTGATAAAGTCCGACATCCATTATTCTTCCTGTTCCGAACTAATAGGAACAAAAAAATACGAAACATCATTCTGATTATCATGCAGTGTTTGTGTTTTAAACAACTGTCAAACTCGGTAAAGTTCGAGTGGTATTATGCACAGTCCTCAGTGCATCTGAACGTAATCACAGTGAATAAAGATTACGTCCAAGTACATCACCAAGGGTTTCAGTGTCGTTTTATTTTGGAAACGGTTGCGTTGTCATGCAATTTGACAGTCGATCGGGCGACACCCCCATCACATGAACATGTAGTCCCCGGAATTGTGCGTGAAAAAATATACCGACTTCTCTTCAGACTGATCGTTGCCGGGTAACACACGTCGACTTTTCTACATTATGTTCGAATGACCTTGCTTTGGTTTGGAGTCTCAATCGACTGACGGAGCTCAGAGCAATTCAAAAACCGGACAACATACCTTTTTTGAGCAGACTTTCGTGGCATATGCATGTAGCCATCATGCTTTTTATCGCAGGTCACAAGTTGCATGCTACCCTGCGTTTTTATGGTGACCGACTATTATCTGCATCACTGCCTACAAAAAGAGCAATTAAGCTACAAACTGTAGAAGTTTCTAACTTACGATTGCTTTAAAACGATCACTATCTGCTACCGTCCTTAGATACTTTAATTTATTTGCTACACTAGCCCCTTATTGTTCGTCTAGTGTGCGCGCTTCTACCGAACACAAGAAGCTCAGGGCTATATATGAACTCACGGTGCCCCGCGGAAATTCCCCATTGAACTAAGTCAAGACTTTCATTTTATTTTCCTTTCCAAGCTCGTAATATATCTATTCCAACGATTGGCTTCCATCACAGTTCTTCTTCATTCAAATCACCAGCTGCTGCCATAAGAAGGTAATCGTTTGATTGCTGAAAGTCGGGCCAGGAAAAGGTGATAATCGATAGTACCTGGTGTAACAGATAGTTTATTTCTCTGATAAGCCAACGACTAAGGCAGTGTTTAACCATCACGCCCAACAACCAACACTGAGCTTGATATACAAAATATATATACACAAATGCTGATTCTCTACATATGTCAAATACGTCAAGTACACACGTACATATACTAATCATATGCAAAACTATAGTGTACACTTGGTGTGCAGAGATCTGCATTACGTATACTCATGATCTGCATAGATATACGCTACGCATTTCAACGTATTGGAATGTTCCATACATAAAGATAAACGTTACGTATGCAATTGATATTGTTTTCCATATACGTCAATACATGTTAATATACTGAACGTATATAAAAAATTTTGTCAAGTGCAATGTCATTACGACGTTATTGTGCGCTCACGGCACTGGACCTTAATCTTTAAACTTATCACTAAGTAAAGGGACAAAGTACAAACTGTAAAAGTTTACAAGCTACTTATCTCAGCTGGGACGGCACAGAGCTCCAGAGTTTGAGTAAGACACTGAGACAGAGTGAGCAGTCCTTCGGCTTTTTGCAGGTTTGAGAGCAAAGTCCACAGTAGTGCAAAAGTCCATGTATAAATCCAGCGTAGCAGTGAAGGTCTTGAAAAAGCTTATGATTAATACTGGAGTGTCTAAATTCCTAGAGTATCATGCAAATGACACGATCCAAAATGTCTGACTGAAAGCTGTGCCACCCCAGTATTTTTACTCAAAATTGTTATGTAAGAGAATAACAATCTAAAATTTCAATTAATATGCTCACTGCTCTAAAAATATATCCACTTGTAATAAACACACTACTATTTGAATTTCAAGAAGATTCATAACATGACGAATTCAATTCAAGTTCATTATGGACAGTGACCTGAGAATATTTTAGACTAATTAAACTCACCTGGTCCTGAGTGGGAGAAAATGACCTACATAACACAGGAGATGATCGGGAAAATGACCAAAGTTCGATGGCATTGAAGTAGGATGATCATGTAGATGTACGAAAGGGCGCTCAGGAAGTACCTATGTACACCATAGGGGTCGACTACCTGTCCGTCCTCAGGGATTTGTAGGTGTTTTGTTGTATTGCTAATAAAGGTTTATTCTACCAACCTTTGGTGTTTAGATTTTAACTTTGCACTGCCTTTGACAATCTTGCGTAAATGTTTTACCTGAATACTGCGTCAATTATCTGAAGAGTTTGAGTGACTAATTCGCCAAAGTAAGCAAGGATAAATTACTAATCTGTCGATGCTGTCACCAGATTACCACTGGATTAACTTTGACAAAGTCAACAACTAACGTACCAGCTAGGTATAACAAAAGAGGCGAAATTCTCAAAAGCTGTGTCCAGATGTGGTCCGCAAAAGTAGTGGTCACTTTATTTTCATGTATTCAGAAAAAATCAGGAGGCAAAGCAAACTTGAATATTCATTTATAAACGAAGGAAGACCTCCACTAATGAATGCGTGGTATGTGTCTGCATACCATGGCAACGTATATTTGGATGAATTTTCTACAAACTTCAGAGTGTCCTGGCGAAAATGTCGTTCGTGAACGTGTGGAACTTAAAGGCAGGGGGAGCCTATAAATACCCCCTATCTCCCTGGGGATTCATAATCCAACATGAGTGGCACATGGTAACAACGTCAACGAATGCTCCCGAAAATCTGGATCTTTCAACAACCATGGTGTAAATTAAAGCACTGTTCCAACATATTACGTTTTGTGAATACTTGTGGCATCACCCTGTTGGCGAAATTCTCTCATTTTTTCCATTTTAAGTTGATTTTTTATGCCAAAACTGCTTCGATGATGTGTTCGAAGCGTCCAACAGACAATAGATGAAAGCATTCAAACAGCTGCCAATCACGAGGGGACGCGCAAAGGTGCAAACGATCAAACATTTGTTGTGTACATCGGATCGATTACGTTGTCAACAATGAATAAACGATTCTTACTACTGAAAAAAAAAAACTTGACCAACGGTTACTGAACGCGCCTCAATGAATTCAGACACAAACGGACTACTTCATAGTTTCAAGCAGATTGCCTCTCCCTTTTTGTTCGTTGATATGTGTACCTGTAGGCCTATGAATGGGTGATGTGTATGTTGACCTGCAGTACGATATTTTACGATAGATCGCTTTTGGAAGTATGTTGTGGCCTAGCCCTGCGTACGATGACGTGTATTCCCGGCGTTATACGGCCTCCCATCACAGCTCTGCTGATTACCATGGACAAAACCGGCAACATGCGGATCCAATTTGGACGGAGCACGAAAAAGTACTTTCTAACAGTTTTTGGCCGAAATCAACTCGATTCCGATCTACATGTATACAGCCTACCCAAACCACTCAACCGCTCACAGACTGCGAAAATAAAATGCTCTCGTGACGTCCAAAACCGTTGTTTGCTCGCGATGCACGGTCAATGGCTCATGCAGTGGACGGGCATTGGATACGTTCATGCCACGATTACATGTATACAGGTGCCCATGAGCTTCATTATTTCCTGTCGGGTCGGGGCGATGAAACTAAATCGTGATTGATTCATCTCTGTCGGATTTGACCAAAAAGAGACACTTGACATAGATTATAGCGTCAAATGTTGACCGTCCAGACTGAAACATGATAAAAGGTCAGAAGATCGCCGTGATCGGTGATGTCGTTCTTCTCTATACGTTTTTCTGAGCTAGATTTTACTAAATTGTTCGAGTATTAGCTGACGTTTTTTAGAAAACTTAATCAACTTTTCTTTCCCAACCAGGGCACAACATTACCTTTTTGCTTTCATGGTAACCTAGGATGAATTAAATCGCAGGACTCTTATGTTCTTCCTAGATTGTCTGTGACTGATTTTGCTATCCCAATATCGATATTGCGTTCGCACTCGGGTGTCTTGAAACTTACGTCATTCACTGAAATAGTTTTCGGACAAACTCAAGAAATTCGACAACTACGAACGAATAGTTGGCAAAATTTACAGAGACAAGCAATAATAATTATGGTCATTTTACCGTCTTTTTTTACCATTTTTGCCGTCTTTAGATAAGCGGACTCGCTTGACGGAAACAGTATATAACGATCTGAGTTCCTATATTTTTGCCCTACGCCGTGCGAGTGTAGTATTCGAATGAGTGAGATCATAATCTTACGCTGTTCCGAGTGGTCTGGAGATTTTTTATAATATACAATAAATTGACCTTATCAAAAGTACTCTGTTTTACATTGCTTGGATATTGATATTTTTCCATACGTTTTGACTGTTGATTTGAAGTCTTTTGATTCTCCATTGGCAGCAGCACATGTACGGTTACAACCGCCATGTGATGACCAGAGTGCGATTGTAAAGTTATCGGGAAGTTGTTCAGAAGAAAAATCATTTGTATTCTGGCTTCAGTTCGGGATTTTTCAAGATAAACAAATCATTATACATTTCCTACGTCTTTGAAACGGGGATTATGGTAATCTTTCATGTGATGAAAATTTTGTGAACGTCTTTGTAATGTGTTCCCACGATGAGTGTGAACTGATTCTTTGTTAGTAAAAATCGTCAGAAATGGTCCAGTGACCGTGATAAAATAAACACAGATGCAAAACCATTGCGAGGAAGATAGTAAGAAATTCACATTGCAATATTTGCTGTCGTATTTCTCAGCAGGAATAACCCATTTTTACACGTTGTGTATAAGAACAGCAAGCAGGTGTTCGGCGGTCTATTGCTTCTATCATAATGATCTTGATCGCAGCTATTTGGCGAGAAGACAGCGGGTACTTATAATCTCGCAAAATTATTGATATCATGTCTTTGTATAGAAAATTTTCGATCGGAGGCAGCTCAAATCAACAGCCGTGATATATTCGGAATCGTGTTCTCAATGGACACCGAACTACCTGCTATCAACAGTACGTTATGTACCATCGGCGGTAACACATTGGTCGTAATCTTGTCTAATTCTGCCCCGCCGTTTGTACCGTCCAGAATTTCAAAGCAAGATTTTTTTACCCTGACATATAATACAGCGACCTTGCACACTAATGATCATTCCACTGTTTCTGTTGGGGTTTGTTGGTTTTTTAATTTGCTCCGTCGAGCCCGGCACAGTTGACTGGGACCCGGTCGGTTTGGGGTCGTTTAGTCCAGAAACCTGCAGCAGAGTTCTGTATGATCACCGTTCGGCATTTGGGTGATTTTTTGGCCAAAGTAATGCAGTAACAATGTACGCCAGATTCCTTGTGTTGTTTTTGTCACAACCGTCATACGCGTATACGGACGGTTTTCGATCAAAAACGGTAGTAATATCCAGTGCTGGTAAATGCGTGTAAAATTTATTCAGTGACTGTTTACGCAGCAGTCGTGAATACGACTAGGATTTACCACCACGTAACAACTGTAAACACCGCATCAACAGTCCATACGAAAATTTTGTGCTGAATCGAGGGAGATAACAATTGCAGTAGAAAAGGTCAGTCCATCAAAGTTGTTGATCGGAAAAATCTTCACTGAGCGCCAACTACATGAATGGCTGTTATAGTTGTACACGTAGTTCTATGGGCTTTCCACTGTCCCTTGTTACGAGCTATGTTCAAAGTGCGTCAAGCTACGAATATTTTCATGTACTGAGTTACAGACATCGGTGAAGTACCGGGTACATTGATTTTGTTCAAAACCACTGCCTGTTTGTTCTTCGTGTTGTTTTTTGTGTCCCTAACGTCGACTGGCTCTATGTGCGGACAAACATAGCAGTCGGGATTAAGATTTCCTGGATAAATATATTTATTCCACCTCTGACGAAAAGATACACACTGTTTTACATGTGCCACTCCTAGGCCCTGGGATCGATTTCCATACCTTTAACCGGGCAACACTGGTCCTCAAGTCAACCTTTCAGTTATCATTTTTGTTAAAGTAAGTTAATAATTACAATTTTGCTAGATTGATAGCCAAACAAACCGTACCTTTTTCACAACTATGGTACTTCTGCCCACAGTTGCTTGTTGTTTGAGTTGCGGCAAAGGCTGCTGTGTACGTTAACTTTGCAACCGGCAATACGTCAACAGTCTGTTCATGAGCCTGTGTGTCACCTCCAAGGAGCTACTAGCAGTCGATATGAACGAAATGTATCCCGATTTCAGCTATCTGATGCCGCAACGTTTAAAATTACATTTCGATAGGTTGTGCAGACATTTTCAAGTCTCCAGGACAGGTAGTCGTTATCGATGACATAATATCTGCAACAAGCAACCGTATTTGTGCCCCGGTTTTGCGCCGCCCTTTTGGCAATTATTCCCGTCAGTCGGACGTAGCAATAAATGTACACAAATGGAACATGTTGGTATCTTTAACACTCAGTATTTATCTTCTGAATTCATGATTTAATTTAATTTATTTTGCACTTTCTATGCGGACGAAACGGCATTAAGTTGTAAATGTAGATGTATGTCTGTAGATTGTCACATAAGCTTAAGATTATGGCGCGAGGCAAGTGTTGCGTGTTGCATGATGGCTTTGTTCAACTTTTTACAGAGATGTTTCCAGTTTTCTTTGAAGTGAGTTTTTTCGCTCCAAACGTTGATCCGCCACCGCCATCAAACACATGGATTGTCCGTTGGGGGTCCAGACACGTCACACCAAAACCAGTTCACCACACACAACCTCGTCCCAAACCGTTTGCACTAAATCCATCTCGTCCAAAGTACAACCTCGTCCAACGCCACTTCTCCCAAGTACCACCTCGTACTAAAACCACTTCGCAAAACTTGTCCTAAAACAACGATGCCACTATGTATCATAACGTTGTTTTATGTGCAACTTGGAAGCATTAATGTGACAGGGTATTTGGGGCCACCACGAACCATTTATTCTTGCACGAAACCATTAACGGTACATTAGAAAAAAGAAACATGCAAACAATTACATGTTACAACTCAGGGGCCGTGCACGATCCCTTTTTTCTCGAAATGTGTATATTTTCAAGATTTTAGTCCCGGGATGGTAGAAAGATGATTAAACTTCGATATCAGTGGTTGGTTATTTTAAGGTTTTAACGGTTGTTATGCCAACCTCTCTTCAGACTGATCGTTGCCGGGTAACACACGTCGACTTTTCTACATTATGTTCGAATGACCTTGCTTTGGTTTGGAGTCTCAATCGACTGACCGGAGCTAAAAGCAATTCAAAAACCGGACAACATACCTTTTTGGAGCAGACTGTCGTTGCATGTGCATGTAGCCATCATGCTTTTTATCGCCGGTCACAAGCTGCGTGCTACCTGCGTTTTTATGGTGACCGACTATTATCTGCATCACTGCCTACAAAAAGAGCAATTAAGCTACAAACTGTAGAAGTTTCTAACTTACGATTGCTTTAAAACGATCACTATCTGCTACCGTCCTTAGATACTTTAATTTATTTGCTACACTTTCCCCTTATTGTTCGTCTAGTGTGCACGCTTCTACCGAATACAAGAAGCTCAGGGCTATATATGAACTCACGGTGCCCTGCGGAAATTCCCCATTGAACTAAGTCAAGACTTTCATTTTATTTAACTTTCCAAGCTCGTAATATATCTATTCCAACGATTGGCTTCCATCACAGTTCTTCTTCATTCAAGTCACCAGCTGCTGCCATAAGAAGGTAATTGTTTGATTGCTGAAAGTCGGGCCAGGATGAAATTCTGATCCTGTTTGAAATCGCAACGGTACAGGTCGATGATAGCAGAGATGAATTCGGAGACGTATGCATCATTGCTGGTTATTGACTAGATTGTATGAGGGAAATCGGTCTCCGAGCTCGCCGATATGTCCGAATATACGGCTAGTTTTCAATCGGGTTCGAACCCACAACATAAGGCATCAGTCGCCTAGCGGAGAGGCCACAGAGAGAACCGCTCGGCTAAATCTCCACTCCCAAAAAAGAGTGGTTCAATAGCCGGCTCGGCTAAATCTCCACTCCCAAAAAAGAGTGGTTCAATAGCCGGCTATTTGTTACATTTTTCTGACTGAGACCGCTCCACACGTTGTAGAGTTCCTGAAGCACTCACGCACGCATGCTCACTATCACACAAACTATATTGGCCATTCTGTTCCCCAACTTCCTATATTTCTATTGCTTACCATTGTGGCCATCGCAGTGTGTCGAACCACTGTGGTTTGAATTAACTAAATTTTTGATGGGATTCGAACTCAACTCAAAATGCAACGCACGGCGCCCTGTCATCCTGCGAAGACATCACAGTCGAGCCCCTCGGAAAGTCAACAAACCCTGGTTATGAGCTAGGCTAGCTTCGTGTAAACCTGCTAACTTCCCTAATATTCAGGAAAAGGTGATAATCGATAGTACCTGGTGTAACAGATAGTTTATTTCTCTGATAAGCCAACGACTAAGGCAGTGTTTAACCATCACGCCCAACAACCAACACTGAGCTTGATATACAAAATATATATACACAAATGCTGATTCTCTACATATGTCAAATACGTTAAGTACACACGTACATATACTAATCATATGCAAAACTATAGTGTACACTTGGTGTGCAGAAATCTGCATTACGTATACTCATGATCTGCATAGATATACACTACGCATATCAACGTATTGGAATGTTCCATATATAAAGATAAACGTTACGTATGCAATTGATATTGTTTTCCATATACGTCAATACATGTTAATATACTGAACGTATTTCAAACATTTTGTCCAGTGCAATGTCATTTTGACTTTATTGTGCGCCCACGGCACTGGACCTTAATCTTTAAACTAATCACTAAGGAAAAGGGACAAAGTACAAACTGTAAAATTTTGCAGGCTACTTATCTCAGCTGGGACGGCACAGAGCTCCAGAGTTTGAGTAAGACACTGAGACACTAAGACACTAAGACACTGAGACAGAGTGAGCGGTTACGTTCTTTGGCTTGCTTGCAGGATTGAGAGCAAAGTCCACAGTAGTGCAAAAGTCCAAGTATAAATCCAGCGTGGCAGTGAAGGTTTTGAAAAAACTTATGATTAGTATTGGAGTGTCTAAATTCTTAGAGTATCATGCAAATGACACGATCCAAAATGTCTGACTGAAAGCTGTGCCACCCCAGTATTTTTACTCAAAATTGTTATGTAAGAGAATAACAATCTAAAATTTCAATTAATATGCTCACTGCTCTAAAAATATATCCACTTGTAATAAACACACTACTATTTGAATTTCAAGAAGATTCATAACATGACGAATTCAATTCAAGTTCATTATGGACAGTGACCTTGAGAATATTTTAGACTAATTAAACTCACCTGGTCCTGAGTGGGAGAAAATGACCTACATAACACAGGAGATGATCGGGAAAATGACCAAAGTTCGATGGCATTGAAGTAGGATGATCATGTAGATGTACGAAAGGGCGCTCAGGAAGTATCTATGTACACCATAGGGGTCGCCTACCTGTCCCTCCTCAGGGATTGGTAGATGTTTTGTTGTATTGCTAATAAAAAATTATTCTACCAACCTTTGGTGTTTTGGTCTTATCTTAGCACTGCCTTTGACAATCTTGCGTAAACGTTTTACCTGCATATTGCGTCTATTATCTTAAGAGTTTGAGTGACTAATTCGCCAAAGTAAGCAAGGATAAATTACTAATCTGTGGACGCTGTCACCAGATTACCACTGGATTAACTTTGACAAAGTCAACAACTAACGCACCAGCAAGGTATAACAAAACGGGGCGAAATTCTCAAAAGCTGTGTCCAGATGTGGTCCGTAAAACTAGTGGTCACTTTATATTTATGTATTCAGAAAAAAATCAGGAGGCAAAGCAAACTTGAATATTCATTTATAAACGAAGGAAGACCTCCACTAATGAATGCATGGTATGTGTCTGCACATCATGGCAACGTCTTTGGGATGAATTTTCTACAAACTTCAGAGTGTCCTGGCGAAAATGGCGTTGGTGAACGAGTCGAAGTTAACCGGGCAACACTGGTCCTCAAGTCAACCTTTCAGTTATAATTTTTATTATAGTAAGTGAACAATTACAATTTTGCTAGATTGATAGCCAAACAAACCGTACCTTTTTCACAACTATGAAACCTCTGCCCACAGTTGCTTGTTGTTTGAGTTGCGGCAAAGGCTGCTGTGTACGTTAACTTTGCAACCTGCAATACGTCAACAGTCCGTTCATGAGCCTGTGTGTCACCTCCAAGGAGCTACTAGCAGTCGATATGAACGAAATGCATCCCCGATTTCAGCTATCTGATGTTGCAACGTTAAAATTACATTTCGATAGGTTGTGCAGACATTTTCAAGTGTCCAGGAAAGGTAGTCATTATCGATGACATAATATCTGCAACAAGCAACCGCATTTGTGCCCCGGTTTTGCGCCGCCCTTTTGGCATTTATTCCCATCAGTCTGACGTAGCAATAATGTACCACAATGGAACGCGTTGGTATCTTGAACATTCAGTATTTATCTTCTGAATTCATGATTTAATTTAATTTATTTTGCACTTTCTATGCGGACGAAACGGCAATAAGTTGTAAATGTAGATGTATGTCTGTAGATTGTTGCATAAGCTTAAGATTATGGCGCGAGGCAAGTGTTGCGTGTTGCATGCTGGCTTTGTTCAACTTTTACAGAGATGTTTGCCTATTTTCTATGAAGTCAGTTTTTCGCTCCCAAACGTTGATCCGCCGCCGCCATCAAACACATGGATTGTACATTGGGGGTCCAGACACTTCACACCAAAACCAGTTCACCGCACACAACTTCGTCCCAAAACCGTTTCGCACTAAATCCATCTCGTCCCAAGTACAACCTCGTCCAACGCCACTTCTCCCCAAGTACCACCTGGTACTAAAACCACTTCGCATAACTTGTCCTAAAACAACGATGCCACTATGTATCATAACGTTGTTATATGTGCAACTTGGAAGCATTAATGTGACAGGGTATTTTGGCTACAACGAACAATTTATTCTTGTACGAAACCATTAACGTACATTGGAAAAAAGAAACATGCAAACAACTACATGTTACAACTCAGGGGCCGTGCACGATCCCTATTTTCTCGAAATGTGTATATTTTCAAGATTTTAGTCCCGGGATGGTAGAAAGATGATTAAACTTCGATATCAGTCGTTGGTTATTTTAAGGTTTTAACGGTTGGCGATAGGTTTTGGGGCGAAATGGCATTGTTTTGGGGTGATATGGTTTTGGGGTACGTGACTTTTTGGGGCGAACAGGATTTGGTACGAGGTCGTTTTGGTGCAAAGTGTCTTGGAACTCTCCGTGTTTATAAACATCACTGTGCCTGACCCATGAACTATGAATCACAGAGCATCTTGGGTAATTTGTTTACGTCTAGCGATCATGTAGGCTTAAACTAACAATTTCTAAGGTCAAAGGTTTATAGTTCCGGCTTCCCGTCTGACGGACCACATCGGGACACTGACTCCACGGCTTCTACAGCTCAAAGAAGCAACCAACGAAGTCATAGATTGACCTGCTGGTATTTCAACATGTGAGAAAACTTTTGACGTTCATTAAATTGGGAAATATTTGTTATAAAGTAGATTTTTATAGACACGGCTTTTGAGAGTTTTGCCCCTTCTTTTGTTATACCTTGCTGGTACGTTTGCTATTGACTTTGACAAATTTAATCCTATGATAATCTGGTGACGGCATCCACAGATTAGTAATTACCCTCGCTTACTTTGGCGAACTCTTCTTATAATAGATTTAATTACTACTCTTGCTCGCTTTGGCGAACTAGGCAATAAAACTAGTCAGATTATAGATGCAACACAGTGACAAAACTTCGCTAAAGATTGTCAAAGGACAAAATTGAAAAAGAAATCGTTACAAAACCAGTGCTAACATAAGACAAAGACATCAAAGCTGCAAAGATAGGTTTGTGATATAAATCCTTATTGGTTTGATAGCTCTGCTTGTGGACAGCATTGTCCTCGATGCTGTCTTTCGCCCAGCAAAGCGATGTATTCCTTGCTTCGCTTCGATAAAGTTAGTGTGCGATGTGAGCGGACTACCGTGAATGCTTCAAGAACTCTACAGCGCGTGGAGGGGTCGCAGTCAAAAAAACATTGTTACAACTTAGCTCGGTTATTGAATCAATTTGTTTTTGAGATGGGGGGATTTGGCCGAGCGGATTTGTCTATGGCTTCTTCCCTAGGTGACTGGGTACCGTACGTTGTGAGTTCGAACCCGATTGAAACTACCGTATATCATAATCAAATGTATTAAAATAGAATAAGCCATAGCAAGAAGAACCTTGTCCTGAGACCAAGACACCCCTGTGGACGGACTTTGGTGCCATTCCTTATGTTTGCACTTATAGTTCATTTGCAGATAATAAGCTTTTAACCTCTTCAAGTAGGTAGCTACAAAAAGGGTTGCATTTGCAGATAATCAGCATTTAACCATCTTTAAGTAGGTAGTTAGAAAGAAGGGTCCAAATTCTGATATAACTCAAAGAGCAAAAAGCTGTAAAAAGCCTACTACATTGAGAATAAGTTACACATGTCCAATAACAAAGTTAAGTAGCTACCATTGTTGCTTTTCACATAATGAATGTGATTAAAGTAGGAACAGTACTGTGTTCATGGTTGTAGTTCCTTAAAGACCAAGGCAGTAGCTTTTAATAACACCCTCAGCTGTAAAAGGTCCTCTTCGTAATATCATATAACCAACAATGCTTTAGCATTCCCCACAGTGTTTATTTTTCTGGGGAAAACAGCCTTAGCCTCGCGACATGCTAAAGGTGACTTCAGGTGTTGTTCAAAATGAATGCCGAACATATAGGGCGCGCTCACATATGAAGGGCATGAACACCAATATAATCAGTTTGCAAATAAACGTGAGAAACATATCAACTTTCAACGATGACGTCGTTGTTTAAAAAACGATATTCATATCAATTTGCTCCGAAAAATAACGGAATGAGTTCCATGCATTGATAAAATTTATCACAATGCCAAGAATTATTCAGCATCGATTCAGAAAGTACCATTTATTAAAATATTTTATTATTTAACATTATCACACATCCAGCAAACGTACCCAATTACTGGACGAGTTACCAATAACCCAATACCAAACACAGCAATAAGGAGTAAAGTGCCTTTCTCAGGAGCACAGCACCATGCTGGAGTGTCAAACTCAACGTCCTCTGACAGCTAGTACATTATCTGGACAGGCTGGGTCTCAGTAATGCATTTCTAGGGAAGCAAATCTGAAGAGTAAGTCTCTGCCATAGCTAATAGACATAACATATGACGCTTCGTGCGAGTTCAGGTGAAAATTCGCTGGTCGCATCACTGGCGGCCAATCACTATTAATAAGCTTATGTTTTAGTTTTTCTCAGTTTTCTCTGTCACTGTCAGCCCCTCTCCTTTTCTTCATGCTCTTACTGATCATAGTAAATAAAATAAATGACTATATAACCTAACCTATAGCCTTTTGACTCTTTATTTATTTTACACCCATTACAAGGACGTTTATCTCTCATATACACATCTTCTAATTATTTAGTCAACACAACTAATTATGCTAATCCGTGGACTTATCAAGGGTTGGTCAACATTGCGAAGATAGAGATGTAGATGAAAAAGGAGAAGGTATGAAGATCTTAGGAAACATGTCCCGAGGACGTCCGTAAACCTAGTGGACGCTTATATATTCATGATATGCGCAAACAAACACTGCTCATTATTTAAAAATAAACGGGAAGTTTGATCGAAAGGAACACTGAAAACGCGCATGCTTTTTGTTGCCAAGTGCCAAATTCAAACATAACTAAGCAGACATGGTCCTGCTCCATGAAACAAATGCCACCCAGAAAGTATCGACCAAGCAAAAAAAGAACTCGAGTATGTTAAGGCACGGCTCTCACAAGGGCACCCTCTATCGACGAGTGCGTTTCGGTTTTACTTGGTAGATCGGCACATCCTTCCGTATTAGTCAAACTTTGTATATGTATTTTATAAAAGACGACTCCACAAAATAGTAATATGTTGATGAAATCCCCGAAATGATTATAAATTTGACTAAATAGCGGTATTTTTGGTTCGAAAATGGTATTGTCAGTTCGAGCACAGAGTCCAGCCGGTAGACTCCCCCAGATCCTGTAAACAACCACATCATCTGCGTAAACCCCACTTTCCATCACTAGTGCGACCTATAATATAAGAAATTTCGCCCCCGTATTAATGACTCGCCACAAAATATCAGCTGACCCTTGACGGACGACCTCAAATACAAGCATAAATGGGCTCAATCTGTGCAAGCACTTGCTTTCTTGGATAAAGAATTGCCAGCATGATATTGACAAACATGTCAATATAATATTCAAATCAGTGATATTTTAAAAAATAACATGTTTAACGGTTTGATTTTGACATTTTTCTTATCGTAATTTGGGACTCTAGCCGGCCAGGGGAATCCCTATGCAGACCCCTGGGGAAGCCCATCCAGAGACCACATGCAATGCTTTATAGGTAGAGACAGCTGACTGTATCCTAGTAAAGAGACGGTCGCGTCCAATTCAGCAAGCATTGAGCGATCGCGTCGGTGAAAGAGCTGTTCTGGAGATCGAGAAAATACTTAACCTTGCATTTGTCTCAGACGGTTTTTGTACATGTCGTGAGTAGTGTCAACCAGTTGTGCAAAAACATCTGAGTCTGCTCTTTATGAATGATGGCGAAAACAAGTGGCGGGCCACATCAGGGATCAACATATGCTAATGGCAGTGTGACCATGATGGCGTAGTCACAATATCATTCGTCTCACTGCGTTCATTTCGATACGTATAAGTCTTTGTAGGCCGTGGATATGCTAAAGATCGAAACAGTGAGGTTGGTTGGCATAAATAGCCGTTCAAAACATCCTGTTTGGGTCTTTTTCCCACGTAAACTGAAGCCTCAAAGGTTACACTCGCACACCACACGAACGTGATCCATTTATGCTGAGCGCGCTCTTGGAATAATGAATATTTATTAGTACTAATTTGCATATTCATAAGATATTTTTCGAGCCTTGCCTTAACATACTCGAGATCGCCGGAGTTGCCGTTTTATGAGTTTCCAACAAAATTATATAGATGTATGTTTCACGTTGTCGTTTTCTGGGAGTGTATATACTGTCACGAAGCGTGGTTGTGATATAGCTATTGTCGGATACTTACACTCTATGGCGTGGAATGTCAGGCAGTAGAGACGGCAACAGGTACACAAATATAATCTAAGCCAAAGCACTTTATTCAGCTGAGTAACATAAGTTACACGGTAAAACTTCTATGTCTCACACTAGTCTAATAATAGGCGTCGGTCACGGTCAGTGTCGTCTGGGGCGTCTCAATAGATTCTGAACAGGTTCTACTCTAACACACTAAAATGCTGAGTTTATATTGGGTGAATATCTGGCTTTGTCATTACTTTGGTATGCGTCTATCATTATCTAAAGAATTAACTAACGGCAGTCGGCGTACGTGCAAAGGACAGGAAGGTCGATCCCATCAGTACATCTGTCCACATAACGCAGGAGGTCTTCCTTAAGTGTCTGGCCAATGCTAATGACTTAAGCAGTTGTCAAAACAATACGTTCACTTAAGGTAAAGGGCGACAAATTCGGACGCGCACACGCTTTAGAACGTTTCTGCGCAGATTTAACTCTAGCCTGCCGCATATGGGTTATTTTGTAGCGCGTGTATTTAACATCACCTGTCATTGTTGAAATTGCGCTTTTAACCTAATTTTTGACCCAGTGTCTTAGAAATACATGTGACCTATAACCTTGTCGTATTTTGACCCCCTAGGAAGCTGGTTTTTATTCAATATGAGCGAAAAATTAACATTTCTCTCCCATTTATATGGCGCAAATTACCCATTCACCTGGAGATATTGTAAAAAGTAGCGTGGTGACACCCTTTTATTAAAAGTGTAAACTAAATGGTATTATGTCAGGAGTTTATTCGCCAAGTTTGGTCAAAATGACACCATTCAAAGCGATTGGAAGAAAGTTCGAAAATTATGTAGTGATATAATTTCGATATCGTCATTTTGTAATCGATACTTATGTTAAAATTTCTTCACAAACATCATGAAAACTATACATTCGATAGATATGGATCTTAAGTCTTGGTATTTATTAAAATTAACTCATTTGCTAAGCGTTTTATAATTGCTTTCTTTAGTTTAAGTGAATTATATCATTTTTATTTCTTTCTAACGACGCCATTTTAACGTCCGTTTCCATGGAAACGAGCGTGGTGACCCCCATTTTTTATTTCATTTTTGCACATGCACAACTTCCAAGAATATTTGTGCAAAGTTTCAAGAAAATGACACCACAACTTAATTTTGACGTAATTCGTAATACTTCACCTTAAGACTGATGAACGGTTACATCAAAAGGTCACGAAAATAAACAAGGGAATCGTTCTCACGATTTCTCAACGGTTTTTTATAGAGTCAAATGTGCTTAATAACACACTAAAAGTCTACAAAAATATGATTGTAGATTATAGGCAAGTTATCATAAGTCCCATAATATGCATATTTATACATATATTCAAAATAATCACTGTCACATTCTTCCTCCGGAACATGTTGCTCATGCGGATTTTCACAATTTCCGAGGTTAGGTAGCCTAAAGGCAAAGCAACTCCGCACATCATTCATATTTGGGTTGTTTGCGTTTTGTGTATGAAATTGTGTATAATATAAGTGAATATCATGTTTGGCTGTTTATGTAAATGTTGCTTAGCTATGGCGAGACGTACCCGTAATCTACGTGTCTTAATATTACTCCGCACTGGAGCGGAGAGGCAAGTGTGACAATGTGATCCTTTGGCGCTACGTTTGGAAAAAAGAGTTTTCTTCATCAGTCGCTTAAAATTCATTCTTGATTGGTGAGACGTGTTGAATGGTTGATTGTTTTATATGGCAGCATGTTGTTCCACATACGTTTGCTGTTCAAGTAGGGAAGCTTAAATGTCTACTGTTTGGTCTTGTTGTGTTTGTGTAGGTTCGTGTGAACCTGAGTTCAAGCTGTTGTCGCTTTTGTGAAGTCTGGCGCTTATAAATCCCCATATATTTCTGTTCCTTCTATATGTGATTATTGGTTGATTTTGGAACAGTTTAATTAGTGTTTCGTCTTTTTCAAGTTCACTCCAGTTTTCTGTCAGGGCTTGCTTGATTTTTGTCATTTTGATGTATGGGCTGCATGTTTTTATGAAGACTATAATTATATTGTTGGTGGCTTTCTTTCTTTTTGTTGTTCAAGCTATCTTTTTCTGCTTTTATGATCTGTTTCTGTGATAATGTGTTCTATTTCATTTTTAGCTCATATTTGGTATGTATATAAATACCAAAAAGAGCTTATATGATGGGTCGCTGGCGTCTGTATGTCTGTATGTGTGTATGTGGGTATGCATGTGCGAATGTATGTCCGTCACACACAAAAGCTCCCATACCGTCAAATCTACCATCTCAGTATTTGGTGTACAGGTAGATGCAGGGGGTGAGATGTGATGTTGTTCAAATGAACACGTCAGTGTCAAAAATTTGCAAATGAGATAAGAAAAAGGAAAATCCTGCAAATGTGTAGGAGTGGTGACATGCCTATGACCGAAACAGGCTACTCTACTGACCTTGAGTCATTTCCTGTCATTGTTTATGAACTGTTACAGATTAACAGACCTGCTCAAACTAAGAGGGATTTGCTGTTTCTGCTATGCATGTTGCTAAAGTTGACCTCAAGTACCTAAAGTTTCAGACGTTATTTGCTTTTGTCATTCATGTTTTTCTGGTTTAAATATTTCTTGTTTGTTTTTCTGGTTGTACTGTGCAGAAATCATTGTCATAACATCAACGTAGAATTTTCCTGCACTGAACAGATAGAAACAACGATGTTTTTCTGATTTTCATCGGAACACAACACGAACTCAACGAATTCATATCAAACATTAACAAAATGCATCCTACTGTCAATTTTTCGTTTGAAAGCTCCTTTCAAGAAATCACATATTTAGACCCGACTATCTACAAAGGTCGTCGATACAACAAAGAGAACATTCTCGACACCAAGACACACACAAAACCAACAGATACTTTCCAGTTCTTACAAAGAAACTCATGCCATCCGGCAGCAACATTCAAAGGTCTGATCAAAGGTGAAACATTACGATACATCAGAACATGCAACAACGAAACCGATTTTACATAGAAAGTCACACAATTTAGTGAAAAATTACAAGACTGACATTACAAATAATGAAATAGAAAGCATTATCAGAGAAACAGATCATAAAAGCAGAAAAAGACAGCTTGAGCAACAAAAAGAAAGAAAGATCGCTACCAACAATACAGCAGTCTTCATAGCAACATACAGCCCATACATTGAAACGACAAAAATCAAGCAAGCCCTGACAGAAAACCGGAGTGAACTTGAAAAAGAAGAAACACTAATAAAACTGTTCCAAAATCAACAAATAATCGCATATAGAAGGAACAGAAATATAGGCGATACACTTATAAGCGCCAGACTTCACAAAAGCGACAACAGTTCGAACTCAGGTCCACACGAGCCTCCACAAACACAACAAGATCAAACAGTAGACATTCTAGCTTCCCTACTGAACAACAAAGGTAAGTGGAAGAACATACTACCAAATAAAAACAATCAACCATTCAACCCGTCTCACCAATCAAGAATGAATTTTAATCGACTGATGAAGAAACTCTGTTTTCCAAACGTAGCGCCAAAGGATCGCAATGTCACACTAGTCTCTCCGCTCAAGTGTGGAGTAACATTAAGACACGTAGATTAAGGGTATATCTCGCCATGGCTAAGCAACATTTTACATAAAACAGCCAAACATGATATACACTTATATTATAACCAATTTCATACAAAAAATGCAAACAACCCAAATATGAATGATGTGTGGAGTTGCTTTCCCGTTAGGCTACCTAACCTCGGAAATTGTGTAAATCCACATGAGGAACATGTTACGGATGAAAAATGCTACAGTGATTATTTTGAATACATGTATAAATATGCATATTAGGGGACTTATGATCACTTGCCTATAATCTGGATATGGTACGTGCATTCCTTAACCACCAAAACATGGTGGTAGACACAGACATCACTAGTCTAGGTTTAATATTTAAGTTGTTATAGCTATTTTTGGTATATGGCGGCCATTTTGGACGCCATCTTGAAAATGACACGGTGATCAGATTTTGGTAGACTTTTAGTATGTTATTAAGCACACTTGACTCTATACAAAACCGTTGAGAAACCTTTTGTAGCAATTTTTTGGGGGTCAAACCATATTTTCAGCTGACTATATTCAGTAATCAGTCCTTTGTCCAGTATATTATCAGGCGGTTCCCATGTGTAATCTTTAGGGCGGTAACCTTTCCATCTGACACGATAGCGGGTTTCATGACGACCGTCCGAATTAGTTACAGTTCGGTGATCGACAATTCTCAAGGCCTGATACACAACATCAGTTTCGTTTTCATCACCATTACTTCTGGTAGTATCAAGTATGGGATTCTCATTAACATTATCGCGGTCAATAATATCATTAGTGTCTCTTACAGTGTCATTATTTTCCGTAGGGTCAATTACAGAGTCAGTATCGGTATTTCCATTGTCAATGTTTGGCAATTCACGTGGTCTCTTGTTAGGGTCTGTATATGGTTTCATTCGATTCACATGCACAACTTGTTGCTTGCGTCGTGGATCACACGTGGCGAGGCGATAGTTCACAGGTGTTACTTTTTCCAAAACATGATAAGGACCATGCCATGGGTGAAGCAACTTCGGTGATAATCCTCTTTTCCTAACAGGTGTATACAACCATATTTTATCTCCAATGTCATAGTTAATGTCCTTAGCGCGCTTGTCATACTGCATCTTCTGCTTTTGCTGCGCTAACTGAATATCATCGTGGACAAATGGCTGAATTTCACACAATCGTTGAACCACTGTCTCACCATAGTCCTTAGAGTCAGTGAATGTCGTTGTCGGCTTAGTTCGGGTAACATCAATTGGTAATCTCGGTTCTCTTCCGTACAATGTATAGAAAGGCGACTCCTTAGTCGATTCCTGCTTACATGTCCAGTCCGAAAACAATGCCATTGGCTAATATAGATCCCAGTCAGTCTGATTATGATTGACGTACATTGTCATTATTGTCCCTTTAAACTTTTCAACCAATCCGTCTGCATTCAGTGATAACTGGTTGTATTTAGTTTTCTCGTACTCATTAATTCACGAGTCTTTTGCACCAATGTCGACAGGAAGTTTCTACCACAATCAGACAACAATGTCCGAGGCGCGGAATGTCGGGCAAAAATCTCATCAACTAACAGTCGAGCAACAACATCCGCAATTGTCTTTTCAATGCCAAAGACTTCACGCCAACGTGTAAGATAATCAGAAAACACAATGAAAAAGCAATTACCTCCTTCTGTAGTTTGAAGTGGTCCTAATATGTCAACAGCTCCACAATTGAAGGGAATGTCGACAGGTATAGGCTGCAATGGTTCAACTGGTAGATTTATGTGAGTCTTTTTTGTAGAGCAGTCAACACACAATTTACACCAGTGTTCAATATCTTTAAACATTCCAAACCAATAGAATCGTTCTTGTATCTTACTGTACATCTTGTGGAACCCTAGATGATCTGAGGTGACCTTGTCATGGCATGACGTCATCACTTCGTCCTGCAGGGCGCGAGGAATGACAAGCTGTTTACGCACGTCTCTTCGCCGTCTCCCTGGGGCGGGCTCCACAGATGATACAGTACTACACCATCGTCGATAACATACTGGTCAGCATATAAAACAACTTTCCTAGCTGTCTTTGTATCAGTTGGAAGTTTATCATTGATCAAGTACGATATAAACGGTTGCAAAGTCAAATCACGTCGTTGCAATTCTCTAACTCGGTCTAATTGAAGACCAGGGCTGTCTGTAGCTGCAATGATGAAGTCATGCACACTTTTGTCTTCAACATCATCTTGCGGTTGTCTGGAAAGTCCATCTGCATTTCCATGTTTTGTCCCTGGGCAGTGTTGAATTTCAAAGTCATATTCTTGCAATGTGAATGACCAGCGGGCGAGTCGTCCTGTAGGCTCCTTAATTGTCAATAACCATTTCAGTGGGTTGTGGTCAGTAAAAACAGTGAAGCGTCTACCTTATAAGTATGGTCGGAAATGCTTAATCGACCAAATTATGGCTAGAGCTTCTTTCTCAATCATCGAAGTGTTTCTCATGTTTTGTCAAAGTTCGGCTAGCATAAGAAATAACAACTTCTTTCTTATCACGTACCTGTACTAAGCAAGATCCAATGCCAGTGTCACACGCATCTGTATGCAGAACAAAGGGTTCATCAAAATCAGGGTGTCTGAGTATTGGTGTTGAAATAAGCGCTAACTTCAAAGTGCAGAAAGCGTCTTCACATTCGGTACTCCAATTAAACACATTGTCCTTCATCAACATTTTGTTTAGCGATGACCTCACTTTGGCAAAGTTTGGCACAAATCGTTGATAATATGATGCTAATCCAAAGAAACTTCGTAGTTCACGAACATCCTTTGGGCGCGGATAGTTCTTTACTGCATCATTCTTCATAGGATCCGGTTTAATACCATCTCGGGTCACAACATGTCCCGAGTACTCGATTTCAGTCATACAGAAATGACATTTCCTACATTTCAATTTCAATCCGGCTTTTCGAAATCGATCGAAGACCTCACGCCAATGGCGGAGATGCTCATCGAATGTTTTCGAAAACACAATGACGTCATCAAGGTAAATCTGGGATATTTCCCATTGAAGCCCAGCAAGTATTTATTCCATTAAGCGTTGAAAGGTGCTTGGCGTGTTACACAATCCAAAGGGCATAACATTAAATTCATAAACTCCGTTGTATGAAACAAAGGCGGTCTTTTCTCTATCTTCCGGCGCGACCTAAATTTGCCAATATCCTGATGCTAAATCCATAGTCAAAAAGTAACGTGCTTGCCCGAGGGCATCCAGATCATCATCGATGTGCGGCAGTGGGTAAACATCCTTCTTCGTAACATTGTTAATTTTCTGGAAGTCGACGCAGAAACATTGTGATTGGTCCGATTTAGAAACAAGAAGAATCGGGGCCGACCATAGGCTCGTCAAAGGTCGAATAATGTCATTGTCCAACATAGACTTAATATGTTCTCGTACAACAGGTCGTTGACTGGCGGGAACGTGATATGGGCGTTGCTTAATCGGAGGATGCTCACCAGTGTCAATACGATGTTGTACAATATTGTCTTTCCCAAATCGTTGTCATTTTTTGCAAACACGTCGTCATATTCCAATAATAGCTCGTCCAGCTGTCGTGTCTGTTTGGCAGACAAATTTGCCGTCTCGCACACATTCACGTGGCTCCTCGAATAACCACCTTCGGACAACACCTCATCCGGGCCGGTTGCCAGTAATTCGCCTTGGTCACAATTTCCTCGGTCCTCGTCAAGGCATGTCTGCCTAGAACCAGCACCCGTATTCGATATACACGCAATAACATTATCGTCTTCAGCAGTTTCAAACACACCAAGGTTCATATATCTCTATATCTTCACAGGCTTCTCTCTTGGGTTTACAACTAGAACAGGGGCACTCCCATTATTTACAGTCACGAAGGCCCTTGCCAAGCCAACGCCCAACTTAACATGATCACATGGCGCACTTCCACAAGGCCACAATGTCCATCGTCTACATCTATGGCTGCCATGAACCTCTTTTGTGAACGGGCAGGAACTACTAAAATTTCTAAGGCGACTACCGAACAGTCTTTCACATGACTTTTACTATGGCCACCGTTAACTTTCAGCGGGGTATCACATCCCTCTACGGTGGCTTGTTGTTTAGTGAACATGATGTCAAGTCTGATATCATTCATTAAATCAGCTCCGATCAAACAGTCATACATGGAATTGCAATAACATAAGCAGGATAGGGAAATTCCTTATCGGCAATCTCGAAGTCTACTTCTATTCTTCCCATGATGTTTAGTTTGTTTCCTTCCAATGTTTTCACATAAATTCCAGACGTCTGCAACAGCGGTTTATTCCTCAAACTGGGCAAAGTTTGACGTAACTTTTCACTTACTATCGTTGTTCCGGATCCAGTGTCTGTTAACATCTTGACATCATCATCACCAATCTTTCCGTCTATACTACAGCTATGATTAATTGTTCCGAACACATAAGTCCATATTTCGTCCTCATTATCGTCATCGGTGTCTACTTCCTTTTATATCTATTAATCCGGGGACATCACCAAATTTAATGTCTGCCATCAGGGTATCCAATCGTTCGACGGCAGTTTCTAGTTTGACGAATTCTGCTTTGGTCGTGGTTCAAATTGACTTGCTTGCTGCTGTTGTTGTGGCGGGAACCAAGTCAGTGGGTTGAATGGTGCAGGCTGCTGTGGCTGAATAAATGGATATCCAGCGGTCAGCTACATTTGCTGGGACATTTGCGGCTGTTGTCGCTGATTTTGGCGATCAGGACAATGGCGCTGCACGTGGCAAACACAGTGACAAATATTACAGATTGGTAACCCATCGGTGGTTCGCTGATTTCTGGTGGGTGCACCTCTATTTCTTGAGGGGCGTCTATCTCGGCTGGTCGTGCGGTTAGCTTGGGCGGCTTTATCAGTGGAGTCAGAATTCTTTTCTAACAGGGCATTAAATTTCTCCATCTTTTTGTCTATCATTGTCTCCATTCTCTTAATCAAAGTCTTTAAAATCGATTGCATTATATTGTCGGAAGTGGGCGGTTGTACAGCAGCCACGGTCGTGTCTTCTTGGCTGGCTGATTTAGCACTGTCCCAAGGGGTCTAATGTGGAGAATAATGAAACATCACTCTTACCGTTGACAAGTTCTTCGTTGCACTCTTCGGCTTTTGCAACACGTATGGCCTCTTCAAACGTAACAGGGTCTTTTGACATCACCATTCGCTTCAGAGATGAGCGCAATCCATGGATGAAATGTTCTCTCATGAGCTCAGACTGTAACTCATGGGGCATATCCATGTGAGCACGCAGAGTCAGTCGCTGTATAATTCTAGCGAATTCCTCCACCGGCTCACCTGGCTTCTGATTGCGATTATACAGTACGTTGTAGAAAAGTCTCTGAGTTTCTTTTGGGCCGCAGTAACTTGGTCATAGTCATACTTGGTATGATCGTTCAAGTCCTTCCAAAAGTTGGCTGCAAATTCTTGTAGATAGGCGGGCAATATCTCGGCCTTGCGCTCGTCTGACCACCTATTAGTCCTGGCGGCCCGATCAAATTCTTTCAGAAAAGTTTCAATGTCGTCAGAAAGTCTTCCATAAAATCTTGATGGCGTTACAACAGTTCGGGCTTCGGTATATCCGGCCATATTAGGATATCTGAAACAGGGGTGTCGATTGATCGTTGTCTACGGCCTGGCATTTTAATACAAGCAATGTTCGAGCAACACAAATGTACGTACCAATCCTTCAAAAGATGAGCGGCACAAAATATCACGTAGAGTAGAAGGCGCTGGCTTGAGTCAATCAAAACCGCTGGCCACCAAAATATGTCACGTAACGTGGTTGTCATATAGCTATTGTCGGATACGTACACTCTGTGGCATGGAACGTCAGGCAGTAGAGACGGCAACCGGTACACATATATACTACAAGTAGAAGCACTTTATTCAGCTGAGTAACATAAGTTACATGGTAAAACTTCTATGTCCCACATAGTCTAATAATAGGCGTCGGTCACGGTCAGTGTCGTCTGGGGCGTCTCAATAGATTCCGAACAGGTTCTACTCTAAAATGCAGAGTTTATATTGGGTGAATATCTGGCTTTGTCATGACTTTGGTATGCGTCTATCATTATCTAAAGAATTAACTAACGACAGTCGGCATACGTGCAAAGGACAGGAAGGTCGCTCCCATCAGTACATCTGTCAACATAACGCAGGAGGTCTTCCTTAAGTGTCCGGTCAATGCTAATGACTTAAGCAGTTGTCAAAACAATACGTTCACTAAAGACGGATGAACGGTTACATCAAAAGGTCACGAAAATAAACAAGGGGATCGTTCTCACGATGCACCACGTGCAGAAGGGGTTACTACAGGTCACAGTCATTGTCATTGTAATTCATACAAACTAAATTCAAGTCATATCGAATGGCTACGTCACAATACCAAGTATGATTTACAAACCGCATCGTGATTGAAGGCACTGTGGTGACACATTAGCAACAGCACGCACTCGAGAATTTTTGCCAGCACTGTGAATTTTTAAACCAGTTACCGTCATTTCTCTGCACTCGTTATTCCATTTCTGCCGGTAACACATCGTTATTTTCTATCTCAGAGTGTGTACCAGCAACAGGCCTTTGACGTCAAAGTCGGTTGTTTTCTGATATACGGTAGCAACCAAGCTCATGACGAGAATGACTCTACCGTGTCATAGAGTAAATCTCAGCCGGTTACTTTTTCGCCTAGGTAAAAGAGAGTTGGTCGCTACATGGAGCTAGAATACTAGTCGCTACTAGTCTAAGGAATTCATCGATTTTTCAATCGCCCCTTATGCTGTTCGTGTACACTTCTCGAAAGAAGCGGCGCACTGGCTATAAAACTTTGTTTGTATTGTTAGCCTAGCTGTGGGTCCATATACCTGTGGTATTTTCGAATGAGATTTCTGCCTTTTACGGCTGGTTTTGACTTTTACGTGTTTAACCCCGTCACCACAGCCATGGGAATGTCCACGTTCTGCCCGACAGCACGCTTGTTGCAACTTTGTTCGTCGATATTTCGAAAAGTTTCCACCCAAACTGCAATTGCCAACACTCATCGACAGCTTGGTTATTAGGGGTCTCATCAAGACTAGGAATCCGCTCAAAAATCACCAAACTATCGCCGTTTTTCCAGCTTTTTCAGACATGACTACCCGCAAACCGTTCTTATTCTGGCGTACAAGTGATGGACGAGGCTCAGTGTATCCTGTCTTTAAATTCACATGAGCGGTGACCTCGCAACTTTGGAATACAAACTGACATAACCGATTATATCGGCCACAAGGTTAAGAAGCCTGTGAGAATTTTTGCCAGCACTGTAATTTTTTTAAACCTGTCACCGTCATTTATATTCACTCGCTATCATCTCCATGTCTGCTGGTAACATATCGTTATAGAGAAGTTTAGTTGCACGTAATTACATTCAATCATCAGTACGGGTAGTGTCTTTGTCACTTGATAACTAGACGTCACGTACGTGCAGACGTTCGGAACGAAAAACAACACCTCTACATTTTTAAAATGTAGTCATAATTGCGTGTAGTATTTTTTTAGATATTCTCGATGATATCCGCGAATTAAGACAGGAAACCTTGTAAACTATCATTGAAAACATCTTTCATATCATAATATTTCGTAGAGTTTGCACCAGCGCAAGAAGTACTTGCTATATGATTTCCTTTCATGAACGAAATGTTGTTGTCTCATTCCACTTGTTATCTGACGCCGCCACTAAGATTTCTTCAAACAACATAAATAACTGTATCAAAGAAAATCGGCCGATTTAATTCGAGGATACAACGAGCTAGAACACTTCTGTCAAAGAGAAATTAATGTTTCTTAAAACTTAAACGAATTTCCCATATTTCTGAGAAAAATATGCACATCTAAACTGAATGGCAGACAAAACCTTAGCAACACCACCCGATTGAGAGAACCACCCTTAACCACACGAACATTGACCCCAGTCAAAATCAGACTTGTCCCTGGGAAATATGTTTACAAGTTTGCCCACATATAAACAACGTAAGGTCAAAGGTTTCAACTTCCGACTTCCTACTTTACGGACGTCCTCATGCCATGAACTGCACGCAAGGCACTGGCAGGAATTGCACTGTTCGCGACCATTTAAACGTTTGAAATTAGAGTAGCTGGCTCCCTTGGCCATCGAAATACATTGGCTGCAGTAAATATTGGATAAATGGTCATGACTGGCCGCAATTTGGTAATTTCTGGACACATTTTAGGGGAGAGCTTCTTACCTTCCCGTTTTAGTAACCATTCCTATCTTTCGCGATGTTGACCATCCCGTAAAATCCCTGATAAGACCACGGATTAGCATAATTAGTCATGTTGACTAATTAATTACAAGATGTGTGTATATGAGAGATAAACGTCCTTGTAACGGGGTGTAGAATAAATTAAGAGTCAAGAGGCAAGTTTAGGCTATAAAATTATTTATTTTATTTACTACGATCAGTCAGAGAATGAAGAAAAGGAGAAGAACTGATAGGAAAACTCAGAAAAACTCAATAATAAGCTTAGTGATAGTGATTGGGCCGCCTGTGGTCGCATGAGTTCAAATTTCCTTCAAATGTGAAATAAGCTAAACAACAATGTATAGGTCAGTTCTGCGGTTGATAGGTCAAATGCCTGACGAGTAATCGCGTAAGTGAGTTAAGGCAGTAATCGAGACCAAATTTTGAGCTGAAATTAATTTCTCAAAAACTACTGGTCATATTTTGGTTAAATTTGATACACATGCCTAGTTTTGATAGCTCTTTCAGTTTATGTCATTTAAATTTGCATAAAAGGTGTCACGTGATTCTTATACCGACATTTACCTGCCAAAATCGATAATATTATCTATCAGCATATTTCATCTTGTAAACAAAGTTTAAACTTAATTTTTTTGGCAAATGCTAACAGAGTAGATTCAGGTAAATCGATCAACACACTGTTCAAAGAAACTTTTGCAGTTAATCACCTTATATTTCTGCCAAATTCGTCTTGATCGAATTTCTGTATTGTTTTTAAGGAAACGTTACCAAATCATACATGTGAAAGGTATGGTTGTAAAGCTAATGCAGTATGAGTTTCTGTAGCTATTTTATGGCAGTTGTTGCCGGGACACGAAAGTCATCGACCAAGAGACTGGAAATTTGCCTTTAGGAGAGTCTGAATATAGTGTGATCAGTAAAAAACACGCCAAATTGATGCCTTGAGCGCAGCTGTCAACAAAGTGCAGGTATGACAGATAATGTGATATGATGAAGAAAGACCACAATATGTTGGTCGATTTTGAGCTATTCAAAGGCAATGTACGTCTGTTTGAGAAAAAAAATGAGTGCTAAATCCAACTGGGAGACTTACAATCGGGCCGGCGAAAGAGAAAATTTCTGAATCATTTCTCATACGCCTGTCGAAAGAAGTTGACATTATATAGGCAAAAGCAACAATCGCCTGTTGATTGTTTTGCATTTTAAACTACAGATGTTGACAAGCATATACTTAATAAGTACAAAAGCAAGCATGCAAGATCACCCTATCTTGAGGCAGTAAACGAAATCAACAATTTCAAGGAAAGCGTGAATAACACAACTATTGGAAAAAGCTCATATACTGATGGGATTAAAGTTAAATACATACAGGAATAAGTTTAAGCAAGCTGATTATTTTTATTGAAGGTGCAATGCTTTTGTGACGTAGCATGGTTGTGATGCGGGTAGTTAAAATCGGCATTTGGTACGCACACTCTTGGATGGAACATTGAAATAATAAAAATGGCAACAGGTACACAAATATACTCTAAGTCAGAGTACTTTATTAGCTGAGTAACGTACAAGTTATACGGTAAAGTTAATAATAATAATAAATATAATATATATTTACTATCACCAAAACGAGATTCGAACCCCCACACACTCACGGCAACATCGCCTAGCTGCTAGGCCTCACACAAAACCAGTCGGCTACTGTTTCCAACCCAAAAGAGTTGGTCACAGCAACCGACTTAGATGTTACAATCCTGTGCGCGACCGAGCAACACAGTGCGCATGGAGCAGACAACACACAGACACAGTACAAACACACATATAGTAATCGGAAAAGCACGAAGCTTTTTACTGAGCTATCAGACAGACTCTGGGACAAGTAAATATCCACCAGCAGAAACTGTCCATTCAGGTTAAAGAAATATAATTTTTACTATAACCCAAATGGGATTCGAACCCCCACACACTCACGGCAACATCGCCTAGCTGCTAGGCCTCACACAAAACCAGTCGGCTACTGTTTCCAACCCAAAAGAGTTGGTCACAGCAACCGACTTAGATGTTACAATCCTGTGCGCAACCGAGCAACACAGTTCGCATGGAGTAGACGACACACAGACACACTACAAACAGACATTTAGTAATCGGAAAAGCATGAACCTTTTTACTGAGCTATCTTTCAGACAGACTCGGGGACAAATAAAGAGACACTCCCCCTTTGTAATATTTTTAAAACACATGTTTTTAATGCCAACAGTCGATATTTGAGGTGGCGACTGCGCGCGGATCGCGAGATATCGATAAAAAACATGTCATTTCCCGAGCGTATTTTTCACATCCGGAAGTTTAACGATCGTTTCTGATTATGACCCAAAATCCCAGCTATTTTACAAGGTTCTGCCCATGAAGTGGATTTTCTAGTCTTTTGATGTGTATACTTGCACTCCTTTAATGCCCGAGGAAACAGTTGTAATGGACGACAGGAGGACTCAAAATTTGTGACCTATTAACAACCTGTTTCACTCTCATAGTTGTATGCAAAATTTTAAAAGTAGCCATGACAACATGACAACAATATTGCCTTTTCAGCACTGAGACATACTGTAGCAGGGCTAAAAATAGACCCGGCCCTTCTGTTGGGAGGAGGCATAATTTCCGTGTGATTGTGATTGATACATTTTTATCAAATTGCAACGAGAATGCATTTTTATTGGCCATCGTTTTCTGTGCCTGTCATGCAAGTATGTCAGTTCAGATATGCAAACTTTGTTGCAAAGTTCCACCGCACGGCCGGTCGTCTCCAGAACAAAGTCATACTATGGCTAATTCCTTTGCCAAGCTGGGTTTGACTGCATTTATCTAGCTCGTCCAAAGTGACGGACGCATCTTTCAACTTTTCAGCTGCATTAATTGATTCGCCAAAGGCCTGTGGATTCGCTTGTTTTTGCATAAGTGCTACATGGACATAGGAAAAAGTTGTTGAATACTCACTGTTTCAGTGAATCCGCCATAATGAGAGTTCTCAAATCAAGAAATGTTGCCGTGGTCGAATACAAATGTCTTCTGATTAAATTATGCCATTGTTATACAAGAGTTAGCATTCCAAAGTCCGTCACCCTGACTTTTTCAAAGTTTGGAGAAGGCCGGCATTTCCATCTGAATGATTGAAAGACGTGAAACGCAAAATTCCATCGCATATTATCTGGCAATATGTACAGTAGAAATACTGTATACCGTTGCTCCAGGTACATATAAGCTTACACTCCACAAAATGGCCACCGGTGGCGTGAACTTTCTGAAAGGATTTCCTAAACGTCCTACTTGTTACCTAAGGGACTCACTTATGATGTCCTGAAAAGTATTCTCAGCAGTAATTCCACTTTCTGTCAACATGCAAAGCTCAACAACAAGATTATAGCACAAGACATAGTGTACAGACTACACATTCACGCGAACGTAAACTCAATTGCGCATGCTCATATTGGCAGACTACACTGGCAAACGAGTGCACATGCTTGAAGGTATATTTGCAGCAAATACACTGTCACAAGACAATTGGCATAGACTCTCCACAGTCGCTGTGCCTTGTTTTGTGCGCGCCCACGACTGCCACGATGGGCATGCATTCAAACACCTCTTTTTCAGATGTTCCACAGCTTCAATGAACTGTTATTAGATTTCTATATAATACTTATAGCCCCTAAACTTGTAATAATAATAATAATAATAATAATAATAATAATAATAATAATAATAATAATAATAATAATAATAATTAATATAAGTATTATATAGAAATAATAACACGAATAATACTAGGTTCAATTTCCGTGAAAATTTCACCATAAGGGTATTTTGGATAAAAAAGACCGAATATGATATCGATTTCACGATTTCCCATGTTTCCATGGTAACCATTTTAGGGGTTGAACATTTAACTTTTTCTAATATCCATGAAAAGTTACTTTGATTGATATGAAAATTATCTGGTTGGGCGTTCAGGTCAGCGAACACAAAAACCAGACTTATTTTAATGTTTTCGAGTTGCCATAGTAACTATTTTGGGATTGAAAATGTTACTTTTCCCAATTCCTATTAAAGAACTATGATTGTGTAAAAATTGATAATAAGGGTTTTTCTTGTTAGCACACCAAAAAGCACACTTATTTTAATGTAAGATGTTTCCATGGCAACCATTCAGGAGTAAAAATTACCAGTTTTTCAAAGATACCACCTAAATCCAGTAATCAACAGAATGTGTTATATCAAAGGGATATTTTGGGGTAGACAGACAAAATATAATATCCATTTTTACTGCCCTGTGTTTCCATAGTAATCTATTTGCATTTTTAAATTTCAATATTTTTCCAAATATCATAAAAAATAACCCCAGCTACCATGCAAATGCTCTCCTAAGGGTATTTATCATGGCATGAACCCCATGTTCATTTTTGTTTTATGTTGCCATGGTAACCATTTTGGTAACCACAGTTTTTTATATTTAAAACCATAGACCCTTGAGAGGATCTATGTTAAAACATAATTCACTGTTATTATTAATTTTATGGATTTCTAAGTAACAACTTTTAACATTTGTTCTATAATAATAATAATTGTAATTTCTTTGCCTTCATTCTAGGAAGAATAATAAAGATAATGTATATTGGGGCCATTCTGGTCAAAATTGTTTTCCATTAATTTTTGTGTGTTGAATTAATTGTATATAGACCAGAAATAATTTTTCAAGCATTTTTAATTTTGTTTCATGCAGTCATCCCAAATAAGTGTTATATAGTATAATACTAGCT
Organism: Ptychodera flava; assembly: GCF_041260155.1. Taxonomy (NCBI): domain Eukaryota; kingdom Metazoa; phylum Hemichordata; class Enteropneusta; family Ptychoderidae; genus Ptychodera; species Ptychodera flava. Next base: position 3,651,038 of record NW_027248350.1, read on the forward strand.
TATTATGCATTCATCGAATAAAATTTATGCCTTCAAATTAAATTTATGTGCTAAAATTAATTCTATAGTATCCGAACCCACCCAATGTACCATTATTTATCACAAGCAGGAACATTAGTGTACAGTTTTTTTGTTTTATTTAAAACATAATTCAATGGTACTTACTTATTTTATTGATTTATAATTAACGACGTATAATAATTATTTTGATTTCTTTGCCTCATTCCAGGAAGAATAATGAAGACAAATTATTTCTGATTGTTTAACTGAAGTAAAATGATGGCCTTGTATTGGTACATTACTTTTTGTGTGACCAGGCGTGACGCCATAAACTCTATGATTTGCTAGATCTCCCCTTTCCATGGTAACAATGGCTAAATTGAACATGGTCCCTGTATACCTTTAAACATTTTTTTAAAACCCAGCAGGCCAAGACAAGGGGGAAATATTAGAAGTTAAATGTTTCATGTTTAATACTGCCGAGGGCACGAAATTAACTTTTTTCTCTGGTAGTCCACTTGAGCTACCATTTTCTAAAGTTGGTAGCCCAGTGGCTGGTAGTCCATGCATATTTTAGATCAGGGGTATCTGTTTTCGTTAACCAGACAAGAGAGGGCTATTTTACAAGATTCTGCCCATGAAGTGAATTAATCGCAATCATACCAATCCATAATCCAATGACAGTAGGTCAGAATTCGCAAGACAATAGTTGTAAACATAGACAAAAAACAGCACGGAACAGACAGTAGATAGACGGTACACAAACAAAGTCATATTCATGAAAGAAAGATATATGGACCTCTGGCAAGAAGACCAAGAAGTGATGTCAGGTGTTTCGAAAATAGTAAGCGCATCCTGCCCCACATGTAGCACCCGCCATACATCAATCTATAAGTCAGATAGGTAGTGGTCACTAACTAAGGCCCAATGTCACCGATGCCATCAGTGATCATTTGTCGAAGAGAGATATTGTATTTATGTACAAGCTTGCGATACCTGCCAAAAAGCGTTTGAATGTTGAGACAAGTCGTGCTCTGGTGTAACCTTGATTTAATGAGATGGCAATGTCTCTCTACAAAATCACCATATGAACTGCATGCTCTAGCATATCGAATAAGCTGGGAAATGTATACCCCATAAGCTGGTGAGAGTGGAATATTACTTATGAGGTGTGGACAATTTATGATACTAAAGTTGAAATTATCTCTCTTGTCATATAGCCTAGTAGGAAGGTGACCATAGAGTCAAATTTAAGTAAAATATCCTGATATGAAGCAGAAAAGGCCGTTTCTGTAGTTTCTTTAATCTCCAATTCTGGAGGATAAATCATAGCGAGATATTTACTGAATTCACAGTTATTCATGGAAATATCATCGTCATCGTGAATTTTCTAATCTTTTGATGTGTATACTTGCACACCTTTATACCCTAGGAAACAGATATAATGGACGACAGTGGGAGTTTTGTGACCTATGAACACGTTTCACTCTCATACTTGTATGCAAATTTTAAAAGTCGCCATGACAACATGAAAACAATATTGCCTTTTCATCAACAATAAAACATACTGTAGCAGGGCTAAAAATGGACCATGGCCCTTCTGTTGGGAGGAGGCATAATTTCTGTGTCATTGTGATTGATACATTATTATCAAAATGCAACGAGAATGCGTTTTTATTGGCCATCGTTTCCTGTGCCTGTCATTCAAGTACGTCAGTTCAGATATTGAAACTTTGTTGCAAAGTTCCACCGCGCGGCCGGTCGTCTCCAGAACAAAGTCATACTATGGCAACTTTCTATGTCCAGCTGGGTTGACTGCATTTATCTAGCTCGTCCAAAGTGACGGACGCATCTTTCAACTTCTCAGCTTGGTGAAAAATGCATTAATTGATTCGCCAAAGGCCTGTGGATTCGCTTGTTTTTGCATAAGTGCTACATGGACATAGGAAAAAGTTGTTGAATACTCACTGTTTCAGTGAATCCGACATGATGAGAGTTCTCAAATCAAAAACTGTTGCCGTACTCGAATACAAATGTCTTCTCATTAAATTACGTCATTGTTATACAAGAGTTAGCATTCCAAAATCTGTCACCCTAATTTTTTTGCTCACGTGTTGACACACGTGGGCATATGTCGCAGCGATGTCTGTCTGTCTGTCTGTCTGTCTGTCTGTCTGTCCGTCTGTTTGTCTGTCTGTCTGTCTGTCTGTCTGTCTGTCTGTGTGCTCAATATCTCAAAAACGGCTCATCAGATCAGAATTAAATCTAGTACATAGATTCAGTTTGCAAATGGCAGTAACGTATTTATCTGTATTGACTGGACCAAAGTTGACGGAACTTGCTATGTACATAAAGATACTATGATACGACGTTACTGAAAGTCATTAAGCATTTTACTTCATCCAGCTCCTAATTTTGCATATTTAATAAATTTGTGAAATTAGGGATATATATTTGAATTTACATGACCAAAATTGATAAAACTTGCTATGTACATTAAAGATACTATTATGTAGGCTAACATTATTGAAAGGCATCAAGCATTTTTGCTTCAGCCAATTCCTAATTTGTGTATTTAATGAACTTTCCTAATTAGGGATATATACTTGGATTTATTTGATCAAAGTTGGCATAACATGCTATGTACATTGATGATTTTACCAGGTTATATCAATATTGATAGTCATTTCGCTCTTCAGTTTTCGTGTCAGCTAATTTATAGTTTGCATATCTAATGAGCTTTCAAAGTTTGGAATATATAGTTTGAAGGACTTGACCAAAGGCATGCAATTACACTTGCTATATAAAGTGGTGATACAAGAGTTAGCATTTCAGCTAATTGTGTATTTGAATACTTAATGACCTATAAAGTTAATCTGTGGTGAATATTGTTCATTATGTTGATCATAATACTTTCAATGAAGTTGCAAACATGTGGCAAAGGTTCAAATTTACACATAACTTCAATATATAATGAAACACGTGAGCATTTACAGTTCATATCTGGTTATAAGTTTGGAGAAGGGTGGCATTTCCATCTGAACGATTGAACGACTTGAAACGCAAAATTCCATCGCATACAATCCGGCAATATGTACAGTAGAAATACTGTATACGCTACGGGTATGTATAAGCTTATACTCCAAAAAATGGCCACAGGCGGCGTGAACTTTCTGAAAGGATTCCTAAACGTCCTACTTGTTACCTTAGAGACTCACATGTGATGTCCTGAAAAGTATTCTCTGCAGTAATTCGAGTTTCTGTCAATATGCAAACCTCAACGACATGATTATAGCATGAGACGTAGTGTACAGACGACACCATACACGCGCAAGAAGACTCAATTGCGCATGCTCATATTGGCACGCTACACTGGCAAACGAGTGCACATGCGTAATTTATATTTGCAGCACAGATTTCGCAGAAAAACTCATGCTTTTGCTCTATTTCCATCCCAAAACTTCCTTGATTGCTTACAGTTAATGCACATGAACAAAATAAAACCCAACAACGTCAGCACAGGGAGAGGGTTTATGGTTTTTCGCCACAACTACAAATGCCACGCTGAAGATACGTTTAACATTCCATCGGCATAGACTCTCCATAGTCGCTGTGCCTTGTTTGTGGGGGCCCACAACTGCCAAGATGGGCCTGCATTCGAAGGCTACGCTGTGCAGCTCAGCAGCTGTGAGCACACACTGCCAGACACAGCGACTGTCGGTTTTTGCAAGTATATGAATATTCATAACGGTAGTGATGTCAAAAGAAACACCTATCTAACTAGGCAGAGAGAATATACGTACGACAATTAGAAGTCACCCCTATTGACAAGATTAAAATAAACAACACTTTTTTTTCAGAATTCCCACAGCTTCAATGAATTGTTATTAGATTTCTATACAATAGTTATAGCCCCTTAACTTATAATACTTAATAATTAATAATAAAGTATTACATAGAAAAAATAACATGAATAATAATAGGTTCAATTTCCCTGAAAATTTCACCATTAGGGTATTTTGGGTCGAAAAGACCAAATATGATATCGATTTCACTGCCCCATGTTTCCATGGTAACCATTTTAGTGTTGAAAATTTCAGTTTTTCTAATATCCATGAAAAGTAACTTTGATTGATATGAAATTTATCTAGTGGGAAAGTTCGGGTCAGAGAACACAAATGCCAGACTTATTTTAATGTTTCGAGTTGCCATAGTAACTATTTTGGGATTGAAAATTTTACTTTTTCCCTAATTCCTATTAAAGAACTATTAATTGATGTAAAAAATTAATAATAAGGGGTTTTCTGGTTAGCACACACAAAAAAATCACACTCATTTATATGTGAGATGATTCCATGGCAACCATTCAGGAGTAACAACACGTTTTTAAGAAGTCCCACAGCTTCAATGAATTGTTTTTTAGATTTCTATATAATACTTATAGCCTCTAAACTTGTAATAATAATAATAATAATAATAATAATAATAATAATAATAATAATAATAATAATTAATAAAGTTTTATATAGAAATAATGACACGAATAATAATAGGTACAATTTCCGTGAAAATTTCATCATATGGGTATTTTAGGGTCGAAAAGACCAAATATGATATCGATTTCACTGCCCCATGTTTCCATGGTAACCATTTTAGGTGTTGAAAATTTCAGTTTTTCTAATATCCCATGAAAAGTTACTTTGTTTGATATGAAAATTATCTAGTGGGGAAGTTCGGGTCAGAGAACACAAATGCCAGACTTATTTTAATGTTTCGAGTTACCATAGTAACTATTTTGGGACTGAAAATGTTACTTTTTCCCTTATTCCTATTAAAGAACTATTAATTTATGTAAATTGATAAGAAGGGGTTTTCTGGTTAGCACAACAAAAAAATCACACACATTTTAATGTGAGATGTTTCCATGGCAACCATTCAGGAGTAACAACACCTTTTTTTCAGAAGTCCCACAACTTCAATGAATTGTTTTTAGATTTCTCTATTATACTTATAGCCCCTAAACTTGTAATAATTAATGTAAGTATCATATAGAAATAATAATGCGAATAATAATAGGTTCAATTTCCGTGAAAATTTCACCACAAGGGTATTTTGGGTCGAAAAGACCAAATATGATATCGAATTTTACTGCCCCATGTTTCCATGGTAACCATTTTAGGGGTTGAAAATTTCAGTTTTGCTAATATCCCATGAAAAGTTACTTTGATTGATATGAAAATTACCTAGTGGGGGAGTTACGGGTCAGAGAACACAAAAACCACACTTATCTTAATGTTTCGAGTTGCCATGGTAACTATTCTGGGATTGAAAATGTTACTCTTTCACTAATTCCTATTAAAGAACTATTGATTGATGTAAAAAAATCATAATAAGGGTTTTTCTTGTTAGCACACCAAAACAATCACACTCATTTTAATATGAGATGTTTCCATGGTAACCATTCAGGAATAAAAATTACCAGTTTTTCAAAGAATCCACCTAAAATCCAGCAATCGACAGAATATGTTATAGCAAAGGGATATTTTGGGTTAGAAAGACCAAATACCCAGTGGAAAAGTCCAGTAATCAACAGAAGAAATATATCAAAGGGTTATTTTGGGTTAGAAAGACAAAACATGATATCAATTTTTACTGCCCTGTGTTTCCATAGTAACATATTTGCGTTTTAATATTTCAAAGTTTTCCAAATTCCATTAAAAGTAATCCCAGTTACTATGCAAATGCTCTCCTAAGTGTATTTATCACAGCATGAACTCCATGTTCATTTTTGTTTCATGTTGCCATGGTAACCATTTAGGTAACCACAGGTTTTTTTTATTTAAAACCATGCATATTTTAGATCAGGGGTATCTTTTTCGTTAACCAGACAAGAAAAGGCTATTTTACGAGATTCTGCCCATGAAGTGAATTTTCTAGTCTTTTGATGTGTATACTTGCACACCTTTAATACCCAAGGAAACAGGTATAATGGATGACAGTGGGACTCAAAAGTTTTGTGACCTATTAACAACCCGTTTCACTCTCAGAGTTGTATGCAAATTTTAAAAGTCGCCATGACAACCTGGCAACAACATGGCCTTTTCAGCACTGAGACATACTGTAGCAGGGCTAAAAATGGCCACGGCCCTTCTGCCGGAGGAGGCATCATTTCTGTGTCATTGTGATTGAGACATTATTATCAATATGCAACGAGAATGCGTTTCATTGGCCATCGTTTCTGTGCCTGTCATTCAAGTAGTCAGTTCAGATATTGAAACTTTGTTGCAAAGTTTCACCGCACGGCCGGTCGTCTTCGTAATTTCCAGAACAAAGTCACATTATGTGCCCAGCTAGGTTTGACTGCATCTATCTACCTCGTCCCAAAGTGACGGACGGATCTTTCAACCTTTCAGCTTGGTGAAAAACGCATTTATTGATTCGCCAAAGGCCTGTGGATTCGGTATTTTTGCACAAGTGCTACATCGACATAGGAAAAATGTTCGACTCACCTAACCCTCTCGATGGTTGAATACAACCACGGTCCATGATGAGAGTTTTCGAATCAAAAACTGTAGCCGTGCTCGAATACAAATGTCTTCTCATTAAATTACGTCATTCTTGATATACAAGAGTTAGCATTCCAAACCTGTCACCTTTTTTTTCAAAGTTTTGAGAAGGGTGGTATTTCCATCTGAATGATTGAACGATGTGAAACGCTAACTTCCATCGCATATTATCCGGCAATATGTGCACTGTACAGTAGAAATACTGTATACGCTGCAGCCAGTGCAGGTACGTATTTTACGGTATAAGCTTATACTCCACAAAATGGCCACAGACGGCGTGAACTTTCTGAAAGGACTTCCTAAACGTCCTCCTTGGTACCTTATAGTCCAGTCAATCTAAGCCAAAAAAGGGGTAAACCTGAGACTAATTGAAACAGAACTTATTTCTTCACCATGCATTTTGGAAAGGTCCTAGAAATAACATACTAAAAGTATAATCAAAGTGAGACTTGAGTGGACACCGTGGGTCATCAGTATGCATTAGGGAGATGGTGCAGTGGCAAAGAATGTGAAATTTCTATGTGAGATAATATTCTGTATATTCCAGAAGAGTCCTTTCAGAATGTGCTTAGGAATACAATTCAGAATAACATTCAGACACTCACTATGTGAGATAATATTCTGTATATTCCAGAAGAGTCCTTTCAGAATGTGCTTTGGAATACAATTCAGAATAATATTCAGACACTCACTATGTGAGATAATATTCTGTATATTCTAGAAGTAACAAGTCATTGACAATGACATAGTCCCCACTTGTAATAGGAGTATTAGTCTTGATGGGGCAGGGAAATGAGGTCATTAAGAAGTATCACTGTTCAGATCTATGGACACATAGGTCTATGTCATTGTTCCCATTTTGAAACAAGGGGCATGTGTAAGTTATGGTTCTAAATCGGAAAAAAGATCAGACCTCTAGCTGTATTGGCCTGCCAAGAAAATACATATGTGCATAATAAATGAGGTACAAGATGTGACATCTTAAGGTCTACTATCCTATCAAAATTGAAGCGTAACGAACTTGTGGTTACTGAGTTATGCATATATATGCATATTCAAGGTCAAAGGTCATCAAGGTCACGTGACATTTTGAAAAAAAAACCATTGTATTGCAAATTAATCCATATATGCCAAAATTCAGACCTCTAGCTCTATTGGCTTGCCCACAATTATATATGGGCATAATTAACGAGGTAAAGCATGTGTTGTCATAAGGTCTCCCATCCTACTAAATATAAAGGACATAGCACTTGTGGTTACTTATTTATTGACATAATCGTGTATTTTAGGGTAAAAGGTTATCGAGGTCACATGACATTTTGTCAAAAAATTTCTATCCTATAGTAAGTCCCTATATACTAAAAATCATACATTTACCTCTATTGGCTTGCTCAAAATTAGATATGCATATAATTAATGAGGTACAATATGTGGCGTCATAAGGTGTCCCATCATACCAAATATGAAGGGTGTAGCACTTGTGGTTCCTGAGTTGTGGACAAATATGTATATTTGAGGTCAAAGGTCATTGAGGTCACGTGACATTTTGTCAAAAAAATTGTATTGCTAAGTTATCCCTACATACCAAAAATCAGACCTCTAGCTCTATTGGCTCGCTCAAAATTAGATATGTGCATAATTAATGAGGAACAATATGTGGCGTCATAAGGTGTCCCATCATACCAAATATGAAGGGTGTAGCACTTGTGGTTACTAAGTTTTGGACAAATATGTATATTTGAGGTCAAAGGTCACCAAGGTCACGTGACATTTTTTGTCAAAATAATTGTATTGCCAAAAATTAGACCTCTAGCTCTATTGGCTCGCTCAAAATTAGATATGTGCATAATTAATGAGGAACAATATGTGGCGTCATAAGGTGTCCCATCATACCAAATATGAAGAGTGTAGCACTTGTGGTTACTGAGTTATGCACAAATATGTATATTTGAGGTCAAAGGTAATTGAGGTCACGTAACATTTTGTCAAAATAATTGTATTGCTAAGTTATCCCTATATACCAAAAATCAGACCTCTAGCTCTATTGGCTCGCTCAAAATTAGATATGCACATAATTAATGAGGTACAATATTTGGCATCATAGGGTGTCCCATCATACCATATATGAAAGGTTTAGCACTTGTGGTTACCGAGTTATGGACAAATATGTATATTTGAGGTCAAAGGTCACGTGACATTTTGTCAAAGCGTCTGAGATATCTGCGTGAACGGATGGACTCACATGGATGGACTAATGGACTGACATGACCCAATCTATGAGCCCCCTGGACTTTATCTGTGGGGACTAAAAACTGTGTCACTGCATCCTTTTTGCAATATGAATACGATGAGAAACTAAATTTTTATTTTTCTTGGCCTTATACATGGGAGTCTATGGACTGCCTTATACATGGGAGTCTATGGACTGCCTTATACATGGGAGTCTATGGACTGCCTTATACATGGGAGTCTATGGACTTCCTTATACATGGGAGTCTATGGACTGCCTTAAACATGGGAGTCTATGGACTGCCTTATACATGGGAGTCTATGGAGGTGAAAACTAAAAAGTCCTCTAACACGGCCAAATTTGATCGCATTGTGAAACAAATCAACGTGCATCTGTATGAGGTAGAGTACTATCCTTTTACCAAGTTTGAACAAAATCGCTCCAGGCGTCTCTGAGATATCTGCGTGAACGAAAAAAGTCATAAAATATGCAAATGAGCAATTAATTAATAAGCCACACCCACCAAAATCTAATCAGATCTAAGTCTCATCATGATAATACCAAATACCAAATTGCATGACATTGGACCTAAGGGTTCTTAAGTTATGAGTGGAACAAAATCTGTCTACGGACGGACAGACGGACGGACAGACGGACGGACGGACAGACGGACACACACACAGACATTGTGGCGACATAGGACACCTTTGGTGCTTCGCACCACGGTGTCCAATAAAATCTAAGGGGTGCAACAGTGCCTATTTTGCATAAATGTAAAGGGGGCTCATGGTATAAAATTGTCGCTGATAGACGGTTTCTACTTAAAATATGTGGCTAAACATGCTTTTGATCGGTTTTTTTGCTTATTTGCCTCCTTTTGGTCTAGGCAATGTTGTTGAAAATATTTTGTCGTCATACAAATATTCCTCATTTGCATAAATCCAATATGGCCGCCACAGCACTTCACTTTTCTTAGTTTTTCTCGAATTAATGACTATTTTTAAGCTACTACTGACAGCAATAGCATAATTTTTTCACATTGTATTTAAGACAAGTCCTAGAATAACATACTGAAAGCCTAGTACAATCTAGAATTGTAAACTGTGCCTAATTTGCATAGATGTAAAAAGATTATGGTAGAAACTAAGTGCTGATAGAATGTTTCTGCCAAAACTAATTGGCTAAATATGATATATTATGCAGGTTTTGGGCTTATTTGCCTTGTTTTTGGTTTAGGTAATGTTGATGGAAATATCTCATCTTCATAGAAATATTCCTAATTTGCATAAATCCAATATGGCCGCCACAACCTTCACTTTTCTTTGTATTTTTCCCAATTAATAACTATTTTTATGCTACTTCTGACAGCAATAGAATTATTATCCACTGTGTATTTCAGAGAAGCCCTACAATGACATACTACAAGCCTCGTACAATCTAGAAATGTAAACAATGCCTAATTTGCATATATGTAAAAAGATTATGGTTACAAACTAGGTGCTGATAGAATACTGCTACTAAAGATATTTGGCTAAACACGATATATGCGGGTTTTGGGCTTATTTGCCTTGTTGTTGGTTTGGGCTTACTAGCCTTGTTGTTGGTTCAGGCAATGTTGATTAAAATATTTTGTCGTCATAGAAATATTCCTCATTTGCATAAATGCAATATGGCCGCCAAAACACTTCGTTTTCTTTGTATGTCCCTAATTAATAACTATATAAGCTACTTCTGACTGCAATAGAATTAAATTTTCTCTGAATTTTAGAGAGGTCCTAGAATGACATACTAAAAGTCCAATACAATCTAAGATTTATAACATTACCTTATTTGTATAGATATAAACGGATAATGGGAGCAATACATTCACTGATAAAAGAAATATGCATATTGAATTGAGAAAAATGCGACATTATGTTCAAGTAATGTATGCATTTATCTTAATTTTTGTCCAGGCAATATTTTGAATACATTTTATCGCCCGAGAAATATTCCTATTTTGCCTAAATCAAGTATGAATTTTCTCATCAATTTGCCTAAATCAAGCCAAGTATGGCTGCCACTGCATTTCACTTGAAAATTATATTTAATCTACACAACAAGTAGTTTTTGTTTCCACTCTGTATTGAATGTATAGAATGACAAACAAAATGACTGTTAAGAGGGGAGACAGTGCATAATTTGAATAAATATAAAACTTAGAAAAGGGAACAAAATCGTTGCTGTTAATAGATTTCTTAAAAATATATTCAGCAAATTGATATTTAATTCAAGCAATTTCATTATTTAATGTACTTTTTGTGTTTCTAGGCAATGCATAAAATCATTTAAGATTCCTCATTTTACATAACTTTGCTTTGCCCTTTTTTGACTTATAGTAACACCATTGGAACTATTTTGTGATTATAAGATGAACAGTGAAAGTCACAGAATATGCTCTCTAAGAGAGGGTTTACTCAGATCATTTAGTAATTATCAATTTTTCTAGTGAAAATATCAAAACTGTAATTATCGAAGTAAATGTTTAAGTAGTATAAAAAAAATTGTAGTATTTAGTATAAAAAAAATTGTAGTATTTAATGCCATCGGCTATTCAAAAATTGTAAACGTATCCTTTTTGACAATTTTTGAAGGATATTTGATCTTATTGATTCACATTCTTGAAAATGTAAAGATTAAAGGTCAAAACTCCATGATTGCTGTATTGTTTAGAGGACCTGGATGCATTTTAAGGTTTCGGGATCATATCTGATTGGTTCTTTACTATTTAAAACAATGTTTAGGGGTCATATCTAAGTGGTCCCTTAAAAATATTAAGGGACACATCAGAGTGGTCCCCGAAAGTTTCAAGGACTCATGTGGGTGGTCCCTCAATGTTTCAAGGTCACATTAGGATAGTCCTTGAAAGATTCAGGGACACCTCAGGTTGGTCCCTGAAAGTTTCAAGGACTCATCCGGGTGGTCCCTGAATCTTTCAAGGACTCATCCGGGTGGTCCTTGAAAGTTTAAAGGTCACATCAGAGTGGTCTCTAAAAGATCCAGGGACATATCAGGGTGGTCCCTAAATGCTTCAAGGACTCGTCTTGGCGGTCTGTGAAAGTTGCACGGTCACATTAGGATAGTCCTCGAAAGATTCGGGGACACCTCAATTGGTCCCTGAAAGATTCAAGGACTCATAGACTTAGTCATGTTCACGCTACGATCACAGTTGCTGACATCATTGTCGAAATCGGGAACAGCACTGTCATTCCACAATGGACCTTGGTAACATACATCAAATTCATCGGCGATATCCAGTATTCCGTTGCTTTCCATGTAGTCCTGTCATTAAATAACTGAGGTAATGGACGTCCTACATTCAGAATCGTAACCTTTCCCGACGAAGGAATTAGTGCAGTGGACAAAATTCATTTGAACGTCGCGTCGTTTACACAATCGACTTGAAACAATGCAGAGTCTCACAACAATGTGACTCGTGACCTTTATTATGTTAAATAGCAAGGACCATATTATTTGGTGTACGATTCGTTGTCTCGCTTAACGAGAAAAGCATCATTGACAACATCTCCAAATTAATCATGAAGACTGTAACATACAACCACAGTATTTTAAACGGTGGGAAAACTTTACAGCATGAAGGAGCAACATGTACCTTACCCGGGACCTTACACAATCGCGCTATGCGCCCTAGGTGTCCCTGTAGATTAAAATGGAATATGCCATCATGCAAATTGTTTACCAGCGTCGCGTCGGCTCGGACAGCATATTCAACAAACGAGTACATTGCCATTAATCGTCAAGAGGCTCGTTTAAACCATGGAGGTAGTACTTCTCTACTACCTCCATGTTTAAACCGACTGAAGGTTCAGCCACTGCCCAGTTCATCACATTTATGCCAGGGAGAACATGCCTTGTAGATCTCGTCGCGTGATTAATACGCAAAGACGTGTTTCAGCGCTGGCCGACCAGTCACACATCGGAGCCATGAGGACGCCGGGTTAAGCCATTACATAATCTTAACTTCGAGCTGCTGAATATTGACGCTTATGTGCAGGAAGTTGGACCAAATCTTCCAGTGATTCCTCTGCCTGCCAGCTTTACCAAGTAATGCTTGTGAATGCACAGGCTGATGAGCGAAGGTCACACATCAGGATAGTCCTTGAAAGATTCAGGGTCTCATCTGGGTGGTCCCTGAAAGTTTCAAGGACTCATCCGGGTGGTCCCTGAAAGTTTCAAGGTCACACCAGGATAGTCCTTGAAAGATTCAGGGTCACATCTGGGTGGTCCCTGAAAGTTTCAAGGACTCATCCGGGTGGTCCCTGAAAGTTTCAAGGTCACACCAGGATAGTCCTCGAAAGATTCAGGGTCACATCTGGGTGGTCCCTGAAAGTTTCAAGGACTCATCTGGGTGGTCCCTAAAAGTTTCAAGGACTCATCTGGGTGGTCCCTGAAAGTTTCAAGGTCACACCAGGATAGTCCTTGAAAGATTCAGGGTCACATCTGGGTGGTCCCTGAAAGCTGCAAAGACATCTCTGCACAGTCCCTAAAAATTCCAGACAAAAACTGTTGGTTTCCGCCGTTGATATTTTAAGGTTTAAACAGACAGATGATATTGATTAAATTTCTTTGCATCTACCAAAAATAGTTCATTTTTAATAGAAGAGCTGAAATAATTCAGTGATTTTGTAAAATTTTCCTGCATTAATTAGCACACTCACAAGAAAAGGGTATTTTAATCAAATTTAACAGGTCTCATTTCCTTGTATGTGAAATAAATAAATGTACAAGACATTTTCTTAACATCTACCAAATCATTTGAAAGAGAAATCACCAAAAAAACATACACTACAGCAGAACTAATTTAGGCAGAGGTAGAAGGCCATTTTCCCATCGAAAATTTAAAATTTTATCATGCATCGTTTGGTGAGAACAGTAAATGCCTACAAATCAACCTTGGAAAGGGAATTTGTATTTTGACTTAAACTAAACAAAATTGACAAATCACTTACGTTTAATTGGTTCTCCTTTCCTAAGCAAGTGAAAAGCTAGACAAAAATGTAAAATTTGTTCGAGATGTATTTGACGATTGTGCAGTTATCAATAATTTATGAAATTTGCCCCCGCCTTCACACAAAAACACTGTTAGATTGATGATTTTTAAATAGATTATAACAAAATGCTCAAGATCTTATAATCACAAAATAGTTCCAATTGTGTTAAAAATAAATGACTATAGTATATATAATGTTAAAAAACAACGGAGATCATTGGAACTGCATTTTAGTAGGGTCATGGAAGTAACATATCGCAAGTTTAAAGGCCTGTGTTGGCACCAGATTTTCTCATCAGAAAATTTACCCACCAGATTACAATTTCAATGGAAAACAAAAGGCTCTTACACCTCAATCATTCTCTTACAGACTAGAACAAAGGCGATCCCAGGGATCGCGAAAAGTGCATTTAATGAAGTTGTGCATAAAACAGCTAATGTACCCAAATGCTAAATGGGTCATATATGCTATACAAACCTGGTGCTGATAATTTACGAAAGTGATTTAAGAGATAAGCTGACATTGTAATGACTGTGTAACATCATTTTCTTGTTTTTGGTTCAGGGAATGTTTTCAAATATATCTTACAGCGATAAAAAAAGTCTTATTTGCATTTGTCCAAATAAGTCAACCATGTCACTTCCGTTTTCTACTTGGAACATGAATTATTTCTTCACCTTAAACACTTAAAAGGTCCAAGAATGGTATATTCAAAGCCTAATACAATCTACATTGTGCAAAGGACTAATTTTAAAAGATTTTATATGGAATGCCTACACTGTACTAAATGTAATAATTGAAACTTGAAAGGTTTTACAATATCGTAAAGAGAGAATGGAAGTTTTTACTAACATTGCTAAATATATTTTACCTAATTTTGAGCGATTCCTCATGTGCTTGATGATCATTAAATAATTTTCTTTAATTTTTCAAATTGACGTCAACTTATTTTAATTAATTATGTTATCAGTAAAATGAGTAGTTACATTAAGAGACACTATTTGTTTAAGTTATATTATACTTTAAATTCTTCCTATCGAAAGATGTCAATTTTATAACTTGAATGAACATTTTGCTCAGTACAAAGAAATTGACATGGTTATATATTTTCTGTGTATTTTAACTCATTTTAATGATTATATACAAATAGGGCCTACAGAATGAAAAGCCCTGTATAAATAAACAATGATTGATTCGTATAGTTCATTTCAATTATCTAGAGAATTTGCATAATGTCAATAACATTGGGAACTTACTAGAAGATTTGGATTTTCTTAATGCATACCAAAATGCTTGGCCAAATAACCAACACTTTGTACTAAGGGAGGCTGAAGAAAATGTGTGTTTTAGCTCTATTTTCTTTTATTTTCACCCTTACCCGTTTTACTAATATAGATTAAGTGTGGATAAAATGTACTTAAAGACCAGGTGTGTGGTCACTGGTAAATCAGATATACTTTTGACTGTGTGCAACTTGCCTGTTCATGCCACATACAGAAATTTATGATAATAATGATAAATAAATTATAATGATCACGATGATATAGAGGTACAATTGTTATACTATACTGCCAATTATCATGAAATATGGATTAGGAAAGCTCTTCCTTTATCAGCTGAAAGACCTTGAATTTAATAAGTCATGTTTGGAATTTTCTGGAATTTAATTAGTTGTGTAAGAGAGAGAATTTTAGAACAGTAATTGCATGTCAATAAAGTTCTAGATTGTTCTTATATGCTCTTAATATAAGCACATGAGTATTAATATTGGGACAGCAGGCTTGCAGTCAGACTTTTGGGATTGTGTGCAAACTATATTATGATCATGTAGAGAAAGACTGTGAATAAGTAATCTTGTTATCACATATTACTGAATATATGTGTTACTGTTGTTTTTGCATCTGGTTCATATTTATCTTCAGGTCTAGCAAACTTACCTGGCATGGTACAATACCTACCAGTGAAATTTGGATAAAGTTAGGTGGGGACAAGGGTCAGGGAACCATGAGAATGGTTTACCAAGTTGCTAACATCAGTAATCCAAATGTAGCAGATAATACAGTGATTTGGAGTACATTTGCAGCACCTGATTCCTATTACAATTTAGAAATAGCTTTAGCTGTTAACAGAGGTCAGGTAGACAAACTGGATGGCACTAAGGGGAAGTAAGTCTAAACATGCCTACTGTGTTTTACTAAACAATGAACAGATTGTACCATATATCTATTTTGGTACAATATTTGGAACTTAAGATACATACATATTGGTTATCCAAGTTTAATACATGCATTATACTGCTGATCCAAAATTCTGAAAAACAATGTGCAAATCTGACCAAACTTATGCAGCATAAATATGATACCTACATTAAATAGTACAAAAGGCAAAGTTGTTTTCTTGCATGTACAAAATGCATTGATGTGTAGAAACATGGGCACTAATTAGAATGGTGTGGACAATTGTCTTACATTCCACTTTGATTTATTTCAGGGACAAGACACTATTAGCACGGATGATGGGAGATTATGAGTATCTGGCCAAGAGTTATGGATTGTCTGGACCAAATGGTATGAAATGTATACTTGCATGCTATGATTTATACATAAGAAAAGTTGAGGCACTGACAGGACAGACAGTTTATTGTGTACACTTCAGTTTTACCAATGATTTACATGTGTACGTCCTTGACCTATCAGTTTGCAATATGTGCGTCTGTTAATAATCAGCATGCATTGTGTATGATATGCTGTAGAACACAATTATGATAATTTGTTGTAGTTTTTCGTTGACTTAAGACATTCACAGCTAACATTGATTAGTCAGATAAATTTAAAGGAAGGGGTACACAGTGGGTCAGATCTTGATAAATATTTGCAAGCTATTGACAAATGATTGTTTTCCTCTGTAGAAATTCTTGTGTTTATTTCTCAATTTAATTCTTACACATAGTATTAATATGTATACTGGCAATGCAAAATGTAGTAACCATGAATTTTTTTGAAATAAATATGTAAATTGATAAGTTTGCATATTACAGGTACATCCTCTCCAAGAGTTCACACATGCACATCAAATTGACTTCATGAACACCAGTCATGTCTCTAAGGTTTTTAAGTAATTATGTCAGTTTTTGTTCCTTGTCTTCCTCAAATTGAAATATTTTAGGGAAATATTTTTGCGTATGCTGTGTGATCAGCAAGGAACAAGCACAGTTGCCGAAGGAGGAACAACCATTGTCATCAATGAAGAAGAGAACCCTTGATGATATCAGAAAATGTCACAGTGAATTTCTTTCAACTGGTGGAAACCTAAGGCATGCCATGCAGCAATACAATAGTGTCAGAAAGCCACTTTTCAATGTACCACTGCACAGAGTATGTACTAATCAATTCAATCCACTATGTTGTTTGCTTCCATTGACCAACTAAACATATAGCTCTGTTCTGTTTCAATCAGTTCACTTTACCTTTCTCTGAACAGTTCAACAGACCACACTGTGACCTATCTACATGTATGCATGCCACTATGTCCATAACGGTGTGCACAAATAGAAGTTTATTAGTGAAGCTATATGCGAAAACAAGTTGACAATGAAGCCAGCACATATGTCAGCATTTGTGATCAATCTAGTTGTTGTATATTTGTATGTAGTGTTTTCTTCATAAATAGGTAGGTATGAACGTTACAAGATATTGTCATACATTAAAAGTAAAAGATACATGTGCTAACCCTTATATTTTATCACAGGTTGCAGTCCCAGGGTTGCACATCAGTCCTGGCTTGTTTTAATAAAAGTTTTTCACCATGATGGAAGCTAGCTGTGCAGTACTGGATATCAAGATCATCACGACTCTGGAGAGAGATGATGACATTGATGAACCCGTGCTGAAGCCTGCTGGATTTGACACATATGTGGCCATGTTGAAACAAGTCGAGACATTACAGTGTGAAGCGAAAGAACTCCAAGAAGAAGCTAGGACCTTGGCTTATAGTATTGAAAAGGCTCTGCTTGCTGATGATGACTGTGACGATGATGATGATGACGACAACAGTGAAGATGATGGCAGACCGCCACTAATGACCTTGGGCAAAGTTAAAAAAACCAGGAGAAAGTGCATACTACATTAACAAAATAAAAATACATGATTTTGTGCTAATTTTGAAATCTTGTGAGACACAATTAATTTCAGTGGCAGTGAGTTGCTAGCCAAGTCAAACTTTTTATCAAACTGGAATAGTTGCCATGTTAAATAAACATGTAATGTTTGTTTAGCATGGTGTGAAATTTCCTGTATCATGTGAGAACACCCACAGATAACCTGTCTAGCAACCTGAGATCTCAGAGGGTCTCCTTCATCTTTGAAAATGGCATATTGATACCAGAAGTAAGATCATTTTTGTGATGATAAGCAATAACATTGTAAATGTCAAGTGCACAGTCATGTCTATGCTGCATTTTCAGAATTTTGGCTTGTGCACATTTGTAGTGCAGTCAATACTTTCCAGACGAGCCAGTGTTTATCTTTGTTTTCTTAGATATCTGAAGCTACTGACGTAAAAGCGAAACTGCCAAAACAATTGGTTTGTAGTCTGCGTATTTACCAAGCTCTGCAGTCATTTGGTGTTGGACGTCATTCTTACCACGGGCAAGGCATTCATCGGAAATCATGTGAACAAGTGCTGTAAAGTATGTGTATTTACAACTGTACACTGTT
This sequence comes from Ptychodera flava, assembly GCF_041260155.1. Taxonomy (NCBI): domain Eukaryota; kingdom Metazoa; phylum Hemichordata; class Enteropneusta; family Ptychoderidae; genus Ptychodera; species Ptychodera flava. Next base: position 3,669,600 of record NW_027248350.1, read on the forward strand.
TTGTTGCTAAAGTCATTAAAAGGTTCAGTATTCTGCTTGTCATGATTTTCAAGCTTTCAGTGTCAGATTTATTGTGTGTTATATATATACTACAGAAGATGTATTTCGTCTACATTATTTTGACCTATTTTCAGTGAAACAACTCTGTTTGCTTCTTTAAAAGAAAGTTATCATATCTTTTTTTATTTTTTTGTGTTTCAGGAAGAAAACATTGAAACGTTGTGCAAGAGCGTCATCAGGACCACAGCAAGAATATGCCCACAGCTGAATGAACAGGCTGCACACATTTGTGGTCTGTATAAGCCAATATTTTCAAAATTTGCAGCCTGCCATAATCTTTAGAGTACAAGCAATAGAATGTCAGATGAATATATTAGCATTCTCAGTTCAAACATATCACATTTAATGGCATATTACAGAGAACACTTTCCTAATGAAAGTGTACCCCAAAATGCATATGTTAGAAGACCATGTCATCCCTCAGATTGAAAACACAGGGTTTGGCTTTGGTTTCCTCACAGAACAGTGTAAAGAGTATCCATCATGAGATTAGGAAGGGAAACATATCACATTTAATGGCATATTACAGAGAACACTTTCCTTATGAAAGTGTACCCCCAAAATGCATATGTTAGAAGATCATGTCATCCCTCAGATTGAAAACACAGGGTTTGGCTTTGGTTTCCTCACAGAACGGTGTAGAGAGTATCCATCATGAAATTAGGAAGGGAATGGACCGGTATAGTAAAGTACCTGGCCATAATGGTTTAAAGAAATTAGAACTTATGGTAAGGGAGCATCATGTGATGACCAATCCCAGTCATGTGAAAGTGCAAAAACAAGCACCTGGCCATAATGGTTTAAAGAAATTAGAACTTATGGTAAGGGAGCATCATGTGATGACAATCCCAGTCATGTGAAAGTGCCAAAAACACAAAGGGGTTCATACAGAACCAAATAAGCAACGTGAAATAATGATGGCCATAGTGATAAAAGTAAAGATAAATCATGATAAAATAAACATGTAAAGAACAAATTAATTAAGTCAATAACAAACCAATATGTAAATAAAAACAATGAAACCTGGTTCTTTCTATGAATCATATTTTTTTCTAAATTGATGCTTGTATTTTTAGTCCCCACAGATACCCTCCGGGGGGACTTATAGGTTTGGTCATTCGTGCGTCCGTGTGTGTGTCAGTGTGTGCGTTTGTCTGTCCATGCATCCGTCCGTTCACACAGATCCTCAGAGATACATGGAGCGATTTCATTCAAACTTGGTACAAGGATTACTTGATATGTCATACATATGCACGTTGATTTGTTTTGTGATATGATCCAATATGGCCATCGTGCGGCCATTTTATTACAATTTTTTTATGTACGGCGCCATAACTCGGACATGTTTCAACCGATTTTATTGAAAGTTGGTACAAGGACATTGACCTACATCATACATGTGCACATCAATTTGTTTCACAACATGATCCAATATGGCTGCCATGCGGCAATCTTATTACAATTTTGTCATGTACGGAGCCATAAACTCAGGCATATCTCAACCGATTTTATTCAAAGTCGGTACAAGGACATTGACCTATGTCATACATATGCATGTCAATTTGTTTCATGATATGATCCAATATGGCCGCATGGCAGCCATTTTGTTACAATTATTTCATGTCCTTAGCCATAACTCAGGCCCGTCTAAATGGATTTATTCAAACTTTGTACAATGACTTTTGACCTATGTCATACATATGCACATCCATATGGCTGCCATGCCACCATTTTGTTACAATTTTCTCATGTACGGAGCAATTACTCAATCATATCTCAACCGATTTTATTCAAAGCTGTTACAAGGACATTGACTCATGTTATACATATGTATATCGATTTGTTTCACGATATGATCCAATATGACCACATGGCAGCCAATTTTTATGTTTTTTTTCATGTTGAAAGCCATAACTCTGGCAAGTCTCAACCGATTTTATTCAAAGTTGGTACATGGACATTGACTTATGTCATACATATGCATGTAGATTTTTTAGACAGTAAGATTAAATATGGCTGCATGGCGGCCATTTTGTTACGATCTTTTCATGTTCAGAGCCATAACTCAGACATCTTTCCACCAGTATCATACGAAGTTGGTATAAGGACATTGGCCAATGTCATACATATGCACATCGATTTGTTGAACGGCATGTAGCAGTATCATGTCAATTACCTAAGTTTCATAATTAGACTGATATGTCGAGAAATACTGCATCAGATTTCATGAAACTTGGTACAGATGTTAAGCTTACATTGCTTTAACAATGTCAATTTGTATTTTTTCATGTTTCTGTGTACCTTTCCTTTTCGTTTCCTATATTTTTTTGTTTAGAGCTCTTTACTTCTCCCTTTTTTTAAATGCAACTTTGTGGGATAAGTTACTTTTGATATTCAGAGAGTTTGTAAAAGATGTTTGCCCGAAACTTTGTTACCGGTACATGTAATTTATTTGAGTCTTGTCACTTCTGAGAAATAAAAAAAAATGTTTTATTCTATATGCACGTGCCTGTTTTGATCATTTATGTTATGGTTTGAAATAATTTTCAATAACATTACAGTTAATTTGCCATTGTGCTGTTAAAAAAATCACCGTACAATACAAATAAGGCAATAATACATTGATTTCTGCCTATATGATGAAAAAGGTGCCTCTCTAATTTTTGCCGTTTGTGGCGCTGTTCTGTGGCTTCCGATTGAATGTGTATCCGTAAAGTTCGCACACAAGTTAAAAGTCTGGGCCTGCTGGTATCGCTTTAAACTGCTTAGAGTCACTTTTCCGACAAGCATCTAATTAATTACTCCTTAGCCTAATGATATCCCTCTCTCCGTACAGTATGATGCATAATTCTGCGCTGCACGTACAACAATTAGAAGTCACCCCTTTTGACAAAATTAAAATAAACAACACCTCTTTTTCGGAATTCCCAGAGCTTCAATGAACTAGTGTTATTACATTTCTATATAATACTTATAGCCCCTAAACTTGTAATAATAATAATAATAATAATAATAATAATAATAATAATAATAACAAGGCAGTATTGCTGAAGGCAATGAGTACTTGGGCCGTGATAGAGTAATTTTGAGGACAATATATACTACTATTCAAATATGGTCTTGAATTTCCTCCTGTCAATTAGGCATTTGATTAACTGGTTATTAAACGAAGCAATGGCATGACAACGGCAAAATATGTCTAGCAACTTTGTGGAGTTTTGAGGCAGGGGTTCAGTGGTTTGAGGCAATGAGTACTTGGGCCGTGATAGAGTAATTTTGAGGACAATATATACTACTATTCAAATATGGTCTTGAATTTCCTCCTGTCAATTAGGCATTTGATTAACTGGTTATTAAACGAAGCAATGGCATGACAACGGCAAAATATGTCTAGCAACTTTTGTGGAGTTTGAGGCAGGGGTTCTTTATTTATAGTGGAAATTGCTTAAACTCCTTAAATATTCAAATTACAGCAAATTTCTTTTGTTCTCGATGGTAGATGTCTAATATTTAGATGGGCATATTTAGATTTCTACCCTATAGTTATCCCTATATACCAAAAATCGGACATCCAGCTCTATTGGCTTGCTCAGAATTAGATATGCGCATAATTAATGAGGTACAATATGTGGTGTCATAAGATGTCTTATCATACCAAATATGAAGGGTGTAGCACTTGTGGTTACTGAGTTGTGGACAAATATATATATTTGAGGTCAAAGGTCATTGAGGTCACGTGACATTTTGTCATAATAATTGTATTGCTAAGTTATTCCTATATACCAAAAATCAGACCTCTAGCTCTATTGGCTCGCTCAAAATTAGATATGCGCATAATTAATGAGGTACAATATGTGGTGTCATAAGGTGTCCTATCATACCAAATATGAAGGGTGTAGCACTTGTGGTTACTGAGTTGTGGACAAATATATATATTTGGTCCAAGGTCATTGAGGTCACGTGACATATTGTCAAAATAATTGTATTGCTAAGTTATTCCTATATACCAAAAATCAGACCTCTAGCTCTATTGGCTCGCTCAAAATAAGATATGCACATAATTAATGAGGTACAATATATGGTGTCATAAGGTGTCATATCATACCAAATATGAAGGGTGTAGCACTTGTGGTTACTGAGTTGTGGACAAATATGTATATTTGAGGTCAAAGGTCATTGAGGTCACGTGACATTTTGTCAAACAAATTATATTGTTAACTTGTCCCTATATACCAAAAATCAGACCTCTAGCCCTTATTGGCTCGCTCAAAATTAGATATGCACATATTTAATGGGGTACAATATGTGGCGTCATAAGGTGTCCAATCATACCAAATATGAAAGGTTTAGCACTTGTGGTTACTGAGTTATGGACAATAATGTATATTTGAGGTCAAAGGTCACCAAGGTCACATGATATTTTGGCATGAACCGATGGACTCACTGATGGACTCATGGACGGATATGACCCAATCTATAAGCCCCCTGGACTTTATCCGTGGGGACAAAAAAACTGTGTCACTGCACCCTTTAGGCAATATAAATACGATGAGAAACTAAATTTTTATTTTTCTTGGCCTTATACATGGGAGTCTATGGAGAACTGCCTTATACATGGGAGTCTATGGAGGTGTAAACTAAAAAGTCCTCTAACACGGCCAAATTCGATCGTATTGTGAAACAAATCGACGTGCATCTGTATGTGGTTGGGTACTATTCTTGTCAAGAAATTGACCAGGGCATGTCTGAGATATCTGCGTGAACGGACGGACGGACGGACTGACATGACCAAACCTATAACTCCCCAGGACTTCGTCCGTGGGCACTAAAACAACGCAACAGTTATTACAGCTACACCGGCGGTAGGTTCATATCCAGAGCCCCGTATGGTCTGCCGCCGTCGCTTGAAAACAATCTCATAAACCTGGCCATACGGGCAACTGTGTATGGGCAGCTGGATACTTAACTTCCTGGAGAAGGCGAGCTGTCACGTTCAAGCTCAGGATTATTTGTCGATCAAATTTCAGTAAATTTACCTTACCTAGATGAAATTTTGTCTATAGGCTGAAATTTCGCCGAAGTTTGACAAAATTGCATCGATTTTTTCAGGTTCATATCCGACATTTTTGAGTTTTGAGTGCAGACAGAAATAAGTTTTGAGGCAACATGGCTGCGACCCCATGTTGACCCCTAGCCTGCGTACGATGCTATGTGCTACAGCTAACACACAGCATCGTACGCAGGGCTAGCGAGAGAGTTGCCGACATCGACGGTTATTTACGAGAAGTGAATAAAAGACTGTCATTTTTGGAAGCGATCGAGTAGCTGAGGTAGGCTGGGATACGACTTGGGCCCAAGAACGCTGAATTTCGGCAGTAATTTGGCTTTTTACGTCAAGTCCCAAAATGAATTTGAAGTCACCGACCCTACGTACGGGTCTTTGCAGGGCTGTGGTGAGCGGGGCGATTAGCTGTAGCGGAACACACAGCATCGTACGCAGGGCTAGTTGACCCCAAGTGAAAATGTGTTCGCGATCAAATCTTCCTATATTTTTTCAGAATTTTCGACAAAATCATTGCTTCTTAAATCTTTTGTAAATATAAAATACTAAAATAAAAATGCGATGTGCCATGTCTCCAGATTTCTAAAATATCGTTCATTAACGTTCGACGGAATACTCATTTCGCAAACTTGTGACGCAGTTGAAATTCAATACTGACCGCCAAATAATCTTAATGAGACGAGATCATTCTAGACATCCTCCAAATTATCCAACCATTCGCGTTAGAGTTCAGCTCGCTTAGAGTATCATAACATTCTTCGGCCTTCGTTTAGATCGACCCTAATCTCTCCAATTTAGGAAATGAATACACAAGCTACCTTGACAAAACTTCGTGCACCATCCAGGACCAACGCACTACAAATCTGTCTTGACGTCATCATCTCCTTACATGGTAATCGGCATACCGTATTTTTTAGCAAAGGAGACACAGAATACGTCGGAGTATTCAGTTTCAAAACGTATTACATTGTGTGATGTTGTCAAAAAAAGGTAATGTTACTGCAGTGGTATAAATTACAAAACACAAAAGTTCAAATCAGTTTATTTTGGACTGGCTTTACCCAACATTTCATATTGTTTCTTATGCCAGATTTGACCACGTGCTTACTGGCGACCCCTTTACATGCAAATTTTGTGTCAAATGGTGTGTTCTCCTGGAAAAACAAACGTACGATTTCTATATGAAGGAGGCGAAATTTGCCCTCAAAACTCGAAATCACACCTTTACGGGGTGTACCTAGCTATTTTGAACGAGCTTCTCGAATCTGCAGCTCTATTTCGAAATGGTGGTCTGGTTTTCTCAGCTCAAGGATAAGTGTTCTCCATCGCTGTGGGCATTACTATTCTCAACTGGGGGTACAGTTTCCAGTCGTAATGTTTTTCATTGTGTCCGGGATATAAAACCTTTCCTTTTCACAATTTCACTTTGATTAACATTAGTCCACATCTTGTCAGCGATTAACATGTTTCAAGTTTAAATGTTAAATTCTTGGTCTCGAGCCCTCTTGTTCGACCAAACTGAAATTACCCCTCCCACTTTGGCTCGTCCAGTGGGTGTAGCAAGGGTCGTGCCATCGCCTAGGAAACGGAGGGTGCATTAATTGTTGCATTTCGATGCACATTTTGATTATATTCAGAAGATTTTGTGGCAAAAACTCAGATAGAGAAGCATTAATATTCACATCTCACTTATTCAAGACTGGCTGAGAGCAGCAATTCGATTCAGTTAACATCATTACGCCATTTATTATGCCAAGAAAGATGATGCCAAGACATTTTGCCCTCCCTGGTCTCAGCCAGAAATGGTGATACCTTACAGTTTTTTCCCACGGAATGAAAACAAATGTACTTGGGCTGAGGCCCAAGTACAATAATAATAAAGTAATAATAATAATTTATTTTTCTAGAGCGATTTCCATCAATAAAATATGAAGCCGCTGTACAATAAAATACAGAGATCATAAAGTACAATAATTGTAAATATTAAAATGCTCTGATAAAAGGACACACTCGACATTACTACAGGCTTAAAGAAATTAAAATAAGAATAGACAAGAACAACAAAACAGCGATTTAGTCACAGTGCTCTCTAAAAAGGTGTGTTTTAAGAGATGTTTAAAAGAAGCAACAGATGGTGACAACAGAATATCTTTTGGTCAGACATTCCACAGATTTGAGCTGCATTCGAAGAAAAATGGTAGCCAAAGTGTTTCTGTTCCCAGTTCACTGGTTCCAAAATGGGTGCGGACGCTGAGCGTGTCATCCGTTTAGGAAGGCGAACTGTCACCAGGTCAGAAGATAAGCAGGAGAGCCAGATTATGCAAAATTTTATAAACAAAAAGAAGAATTTTGAAATCATCCAGTGTCAGCCAGGCAGCCAGTGTAGCTCCCGCCTTACAGGTGTGATGTGCTTATGCAATTTTGTATGTGTAACAAGACGAGCAGCAGAAGTTTTGAAGTAACTGGAGTTTACAAAGGTGCTTATCATCGATACCGAACAACAAGCTTAACAGTAATAAAGTCGTGATGTTACAAAGGCGAGCACAAGACTTTCAGTGTTTTTGCGATTTAATACATTTCTAATTCGACCAATTCTATGGAGAACGATGACGCAGACTGACATAAGTCCAAATATGAGTACTCATATCTGCACAGCTATTTAAATGAACACCAAGATCACGAACGGACTAAGACGTGGTAACAACAATGTTTCCAACTCGAAGAGATGGAAGATCACAGTTTTCTTGAACTTTGAACGAAAGTGAATAACTTCTGTTTTGTCATCATTCAAAACCCAACGATTATCAATCAGCCATTGGCGAATGTCAGCAATGCATGTTCAACCATGAATGACGAGTCAATAGCACACTCACATGTCAGATACAACTGCGTATCATCGGCAAATAACATAAGATCAAGTGTTTAGTTTATTATTATGTCCTTTAATGGTGCTGCATACAGCTTGAAAAGTATTGGGCCCAGTCCACTTCCCCACAGAGTATCATAGACAGAGTGGCAACACCTATTGTTTAGGCGTGAAGCGGTTACGTAAGCAATCCGTGTTTGCCTCGCCTCACGAAGCTCTTGGCTCTCTTTTCCGAAGAGTGCCGACCATGCACCCTTCGGTAATTTTCGGATTTTCACCAATTGTTAAGCGAAAGTATGTTCAACAAAGTTTGTGTTCTTGTTGTCGTGTGGTGCTGATCGGAATCGATGTGCTGGCAAAAACGGGAGTGTTTTGAGCTTCAGGAAAGTGGGTTTTACCGTTTTAAAAATTCCTCTCATATTTTATGAATATATAATGAGTGTGTTTGAACCAAATTTGAAAGTCTTTTATCGATACTGTCTGGTTTTACTCAATGGTTTACGGTCAGTCATACCGCCATTTACACGTGCGTCAAGAAAGGATATGTTTATGAAACTGCTGGCGTGTTATGTTTTGATTGGCGTGAAGCAGTGTTTCTGGCCTTAGAGCTCACAAAGTAACTATGGTTGCTACGCGACTGGCAGTACGATGCCATCTCGTCGTATGTTTCGCATAATCTCGTGTAATTATCAACCACAAACAAGCCTCCAAAACCTTTAATACCTTTGAAGCATATTTTAATATGAAAAGCCAATAGTCTACCGAGACGACCATGGAACAAAAGGCATGCAAGTGTTGCCAGTCTGTTTATGATACTCTGTGACTCTCCTGAGGAATGCCACAATCAAGATCAGTTGTTCTGACAATACACCATCATTACATACAGTCTGAATTCTATCAGATAAATATGATTCAAACCAGGCAAGTAGCTTTCCCTTAAAGTCAAACCTGTGTTCTAAACAATCCAACAATACCTTGTGATCGTTAGTGTTGAACGCTGCTGTCAAATCAAACTGTGAGAGAATGACTTCTTTATGGCTGTCATGAGCACGTAAAAGTCATTTTTAAATTCCAATAAGGCACTTTCAGTGCTATGATAGTGTCTATAGCCGATTGATATTTAGAATACAATAAAACTGACTAAAATACACATCAAGTTGAGTTAAAACGACTCTCTCCAGGAATTTATGCTCAAATGAAAGATTGAAAACGGGTCTATAAATCGATAAAACATGAGAGTCGATGCTGGCCTTTTCAATAAAGGTCGAACTAGAGCTTGCTTATAAATAATCGCATCATACTAATCTATAATCCAATGACATTAGGTCAGAATTCGCAAGACAACTGTACTCGAATAAAATGAAGTATTCGCAATTTTATCTAGATCATCTATTACACTAGGAAGACACATTTTCAAAAGTGTAGTCGGAATTGGGTCAAGTGCACATGATTTTGAATTCATGGAAGCAATGATTTCAGCAAGACTGGCTTTTGTGACAGGAGCGAACCCTGAAACGAATATAGTAGTGCTCCGTGACCTTTTCTAAGCCAAGGAACTTGGAAATCGGTTCACACTAGTCTAAGGCCGCGTTCAAAAAAAGTGGTGAGGGGGGGGTGGGGGGGGATTTGAAAATTTTAGGGTAGTGAGGGGGGGGACTTGAAAGTTTTGCTCTGCCTATAGGGGGGGGGACCTGAAAATATTTTGACTCCCAACATTTTGATGTCGTCCAATGGTTCTAATGTTAGTAATAATTAAACAAAATCTAGAACCGTTTTGTCAATTTTATGTCTTTAATCTCAGAAAAGTCTACAAGTGTATTAATGCCATTAAATTTTCGTAGAACAAGTTGGCCTTGTAATGGGACAGGAGCTACAACTGTTGATAATTTTCAATATTTCTATGCAATGTATCAAACACAGTTTCTTGGTGTCTCTCTACAGCATGCTGCTGAAAAACACAATATTCAGTTTGTCAACAAAGCCCGTTTGTTTAAATATTGGTGATAATTAAATGATGCAAATGCACGGTAACCGTAGGCTGTGTTGGCAAGCTGAGTACTGGATAGCTCAACATTCTGTAGGGAGTAGAACAAGAACACAATTGTATAAACTGAACAAAATTATTGTCAAAATAAAAGTTAATACAACTACTGCCCTGCTACTACATACTGGCAGT